>NW_010115770.1:0-35624 GCF_000699245.1 Pterocles gutturalis | reverse complement strand
CTTCCAGAGACGGGCCATCCACAGCTTCCCTGGGCAACCTGTTCCAGCGCCTCACCACCCTCACAGTGAAAAATTTTATCCTAATATCTAACCTAAATCTGCTCTCTTCCAGCTTATACCCATTACCCCTCGTCCTATCACTACACTCCTTGACAAAGAGTCCCTCCCCATCTCTCCTGTAGCCCCCTTCAGATACTGGAAGGCTGCTGTAAGGTCTCCTCAGAGCCTTCTCTTCTCCAGGCCTAACAACTTCACCTCTCTCAGCCTGTCCTTGTACAGGAGATGCTCAAGCCCTCTGATCATCTTTGAGGCTCTCCTCTGGACTCTCTCCAACAGGTCCAGGTCTTTTTTCTGTTGGGGGCCCCAGAGCTGAACACAGTACTCCAGGTGGGGTCTCACGAGAGCAGAGTAGAGGGGGAGAATCACCTCCTTCGACCTGCTGCTAATGCTTCTTTTGATGCAGCCCAGGACACGGCTGGCTTTCTGGGCTGCAATCACACATTGCTGGCTCATGTTGAGATGCTCATCCACCAATACCCCCAAGTCCTTCTCCTCAGAGCTGCTCTCTATCCATTCTCCACCCAGCCTGTATTTGTGCTTGGGATTGCCTCGACCCACATGCAGGACCTTGCACTTGGCCTTGATAAATTTCATGAGGTTTTCATTGGCCCGATTTATGAAAATCTACACCTAAAATCTATGCGTTGTTCTAATATTTTCCAGAATTTGAAGCGTTCATTCAGAATGCTGTGTCTTTCACAATGTGCCAAAAAAAAAAAAAAATAATGAGGGGGAAATTTAAACTTCACTATAGAAATGTATTAGCCCTGTTGGAGTTTGGTCTACAAGAGCACCATCCATAGTGCAATGTACTGGTAAGGTGATACAGCTTATTGGTTCGTCAGATGGCTCAAAAAAACATGGTAAACTTAATTCAAAAACGGAAATATTCTGCTTTTGATCAGGACATCTTGTAATTAAATTTGCCATTTGTATTTGCCTAATAGAAAGTCTAAATCTGGGGGAAAAATGTATCAGATTTTAAAAAAAAATATATTATATTGATGGAGGTATTTACTTCTATATAATGGAAACTGTACTTTCTTAGGAAAAACATTTTCTGACCATAAATTCCTTGCCAACTGTCAAATCTCTTCGCTTTTCTTATTCAATATGGAAAGCATATATAGTATATTTTTAGAGAATGGCAGTTGTAGCAAGTGTTTGCACTATATTCCATGAAGACTACACAGAACTAAAGGTTTACTCAATTTAATTTCTTCATAAAGAGAGGTCATTGTCTAAAACTTGGGTGTTGTACCTGCTTAACCTACAGATCTCTGAGAAAGAAATTTAGTGAAATGAAGACACAAGAGGTTTAAATTATCCTGGGATCCACACCTTGCCTGAAAGTGTTTCTAGGGTTATACAGGCATAAGACTGAAAAACAAAATCCTAGAGTCATTGCATAAAGGTTGAAATACAGAATCTGCAGGTGAAAGGTGAATGTGAAAAGGGGGCAAAAATCCACTGTGTTTGAAAATATTCCAAAGCTCATCCAAACAGGATACAGACTACTTAGAATTCTTGTATACAATTGGACAAAAATATTATTCTACATAAATTTAAGCAAGGCTCAAGAGTTCTACTTAGAGTTTATATCAATAAATTATACTATGAATTATTTTACCACTTAATGACTTTCATGTATTTGAAATAAGTGAAGAAATTTAATGTGGTTGTAAGAAAGGTTAATGCTATTTAAAGAAATTGAAAAATACAGGTAATGTGATCTAAATGAAATATTTAACTGAAAGCTGAAGTATATTAAGTAGTGGATATCTCAATCCAAGTATGGGTTTGTTAGAAGCATAAGTATTTAAGCACTGTGTAATTTTAGTAACTTTCTTCATATAATTACTGATAAATTAACTGAGTATGCAGGATCAACAACATAAATGATTACAAGTATAAAAAGAATTTACTCCTGGAAGATTGTTGTGACAGTGTTTTTAATGAATACTTGACATTATTAATACTGTAATTATTTATTTAGTTCACATTGGAGTTGTACCTGGTATTTGGAAGCAATATAAAATGACAATAGGCCAAAGTGGAGAAAGGATAAGAACAGATAAGTTGATAAAGCTCTTTGGAAGTCTAAGATGACGGTGTCTAGATGATATCCTAAAAATAACGATTAATCCTGAGAATAAAAGGGGGAAATTACTTTCTCCACCTGCAGTGGGTTTTACTTCTTGTCTCTGGGAGGGGAACTGGAGGATAGATTTTTTTCTCATAATTTCATTCAGTGTTGTGATTTATTTAGTGATTTAAATTATGTTATTTGTTGTCAGCTACACAAAATTGTCCTTCAACTCTGACCCATCAGTTTTATCATTCCTCTTTTTTGAGCTCCAGCCATGTTTCTGACCACCAAACAACTGAAAAAACTATAGCTTTAAAGAAACACTGAGATTTTCAAGGAAACTTGATAATCTGACAGCTGGCATTTTAAGGAAAATATCAAATATCAGGAAACTTAAGATAAAAATCATGAGAGTTGGCAATGCTGCCATCTAGCCTTTGAAATGTAATCAACAGGAGCAATCTGATACAAAACAGTGAGTTTCTGAATGTCTCCATTAACTCCCTAGTTATGAGGAACCTAAGATAATTCCTTTCTGTGAAGTCATGGCAGCTTGACCACGGACAATGAGTCTTCTGTCATCATGCTCAAGAGCAAGACTGTATATATGTCGAGCTAGTGACATCATATATTCAGACGTTCAGAGGCTGCATACATGGGACATTACTGTGAAACCCCTCATTACACAAATTAAAAAGCCAGCAAGCTTCTGTGTGCTATACTTGAAGGAAGGATTATGATCTCTGGAGTACATCATATACTCTCATGGCTGGCTTCTTCTGTTTGTAAGTTAGGCTGCTGTTATGAAAAGCTAAAAGAAATAAATCACTTTTTTTCTACGTCTAATTATATTCCTCTCATTAGTATTTCTTTGATTTAAACCATATGTTTGGGATCTTTCTTACTACCTAAGAAGATCAAAGAGCAACTGTCTCCTAATGTATATAGGTAGGATTTGTTATGGGTTTTAAGTGTTGTATTTTTAGAAGTGTTTTGTGTGCTCATGTAAATCTTCGCATGAGATATATAATTCTTACATGTGTTAATACATGTAGACTGTTATCACTTACATTTGAAATGCTAATTTGTTTTTTCCTGTTCTTGTTTTGAAACTAGCATTTGTCATCGTTTTGTTCTAGCCTGTTTCACAATAATTGATTTTGTGTTCACTTGTTAATTGGTGTAGTTGTTACTTTATTGAAATTCATGGATTTGCTGATGTCCTGAGGACGGTGTGTTTTCACTGGTAGTCACTAATTGCACAGTGTTAAGCATTCATAAGCTTGCAACTTCTTCATAAAGCAATCAACACATTTTATTAACTTCCTGAGTCTCTGTTCTGCTCTCTGAATCATAGCATTTCTCATCCTGCTCTTAGCTGAAAACAGTTGCCATATTGTATAATAAGAAACTCTTTGAAAGGTACACATATTTTACTATTAAAAGAGTAATTTCTTGGAGACAAATTGCTGTAATTATCACTATTTATTTCTACAGCATTAATGTTGGGAGCATCAAAATCAGAGATACACTATGTTACACACAGAACAAGAGAATAAAAGACACCCAAAGCACCAAAAAGCCTACAGAGTAAGGTTTAGACAGATGGTTCCTAACCATAGTAGTCACAGGAGGAGCCTAGGAAAAAGCAAGCAGAAGTGCCACGCACACCAGCATAGCTTTGCAAAAGCAATGTGTACCTTCTGCTTAGGAACTCCCCTTCCTGGCTTCTTCTTTCCAGTGTGAGCAGAAGAAACACATCGTATTGCCTGGCTCAGCAGACAGACCTTGCTGAAGGTCTCAGCAGAGGCTGTGCAACAGCCACTTCCTCTCACAGCCTGAAAAATGGGAGCAAAATGAAACTTGGGCTGATAATGAGGCCTCAAAGCTTTTAAAGTTTGTACAGTTGTGCTGTGAAAGAAAATACACAAATCAGGAGACCAGTTACAGATTCTTTAGTTTTGGTTTCCCCTCTTTTCCATTCCTTTTGTTTTTGTCCTTATGTCTTCAATCTTTTCCTCACAAAAGCACTGTAGCTGACTTTTATCCTTTTGTCATCTACTTGACAGGAGAAAATTTAGATTATGTTGTCTTAATAATGTTGCCTTTAGCATTCCCAAATCCTTGCCCTCCTTCACTGGATTTTTATGTTGGTCCCCATTGCTCTCTTTGTTTAAGTATGCTTCAACTGAGCTATATGGTTGTATACTCCCAGCTTCTTTCTCCAGCTTTCTTGGTGATAAATTTACAAATAACTGCTATATACTTAGTTATTGCCCACCTAGAATTATCACAGATATATATAAACAGTAGTATATTTATGATATGTATATGAGAGAGTACGAAACCAGGACACCTGGCTTGAGACCTCCCTTTAGCACAACCAGCCATTCCCTTGAACAATTAGATGCAGTCTGTATGTTGATCTTCACTCTACCTCAGGTCTAGAGGAATCTGTCTTCCTCCACAGACCTAGGGGAAAGGAATTGAGCTGGACCACCTGGCGCTCGGACCTGTCCCTACTGGCACTACAGGTTCAACAGGATGTGGCATGGCAGTCACAAGTTACTGGGGCCTGGCTGACAAAAGCAGGACAAAATTCTGCTGCACTCTGAATCCAGATAATTCAGACCCATATTATGTATTTTTTACCTTATCAATGAGTTTATGTAGATGTGCCCCATACACTTGCGCAGACAGACAACTGAGCAGGAGGCAAACAATCACATTCAAAACCAACTGTACAGAATAATCTAGATCCACTTAATACATAGATTGCATACAAAACCTAACTCTCTGGATAATAATAAGAGGTGCTTGGTTGGTTCTTTGTTTCTTTTGTTATTGCTGTGATTTTTTTTTTTTTCAAAACTGTTTTTGCCCGTTTCAATAATCCTGTGCTTTATATAGGGAAGCACATGTGGATATTTTGTACCTGTCACCTTTCTAGGCAGACAGATCACATTCCTCTTCCTATGTGTTCTCCAGCCCTTTCTTCACCCTTCAGTCTCCCACCATTCCTTTGTCTTTCAAACCCTGCATGTCTTCTCATTTAAATCCTACTTCAAAATACTTTCTGAGAAGAAAATGTAATTGCTTGCCCACCAGTGGAAGGAAGGTGTTGGTCAGACTAAATACATCACTGAGAGAAAACATGATATTTTTCCAACGTTTTTAGAAAAGGATTTCTGAGGTAAAAAAAAAAAAAAATGAGGTTTTTGTTATTGCTTGGAAATATCATCATACTCTGATTGTCTGGTCTTTATGTTGTCTGGATTAAATAACACACCACTGGCATGGGGACTGTTCTTTGCTTTGTTTATTTTTACTAGATTTGGCAAACATAGTAAAAAAAATCAAAGTAATTTATACCCTTCCATCCGTGTTGTAAATTATAAACTCTGTGTTCAAACGACCATTTATTTTTTTAGCTGTACTTCTAACCTCAATAAGAAACTACATATCTATGTTGGCACTGAGATAGGAAAATATAGTGGTTGGCTATCCTTCCTGTGAATCACCCCTGATTCATCTGAGCATGGCTGAGGCAGCAGGATGTTGATGTCCTCTTGCAACGGAGGGGGGTTTTTGCAAGGGCCGGTGATAGGAATCTGGATCCTGTGGTCATTGCATTCTTCATAGTTACATTTTTAAAACTGACACTTCATACAAATGCTCACATCCATTTTAAATTCATTAACAAATTGAATTGTCTTTGCATTTTTGAAAAATTTTGGTTTACATTCACAAATAGCTAATGTTTTCCAATCTGGTTTGTCTTTGTGCATGGAAAAATCACTTCATACTCTTTAACTTTCAAGCTTATTGTGAAGCTTAATTAGTGAATATACATGAGGCACATTAAGAGCCTTAGGCAAAAGATATTCTCTGTCATACCTACATAGACATTAATACCTATAACAGCAGCTAATTTGTACAGCCAAAGCAGTTATCTACTTATACTTCGTGCTATTTCACAGGCTGCTTAAATCAATGCTTCAGTTAGAAAATGAAAACAGAAGAGATTTCAGCCATACATTCATGACCTACCATTATATGATTTTTTTCTCTTTCATACAAATACACAACTAATCTCACCAAAGCAACTGTTTATGCTCCCATCATTTCAGTTCTTCAAGGCTGATGAGTTTTGGCAGCATTTGTTTCTGAATGGTTTATAGGCCTTCAGTAAGATTAATTTTAGCTCAGGCAGAGAAAAATAGGGAAAAAAAATCTTTTCACTTTAATAAACACATGGAAATGTCTCTTGATCAAATAGTTATTTTTTGATAAAATAATGAATGGACAAATATATATTATGTTTCTAAAATAAACTGTAAGGCAGGAGAATGCAAAAAAAAAAAAAACAAACCACCTTAAAAAATGAAAAAGAAAGAAAAAGATAAGACATTTTCTAAAAAGGATAAAAAAATACCAGAAGCGCAAAAGTGTGATGTACTCCCTTTAGGAAAGCAAAGGGTTTCTTACAAGTGAATCATAACAAGTTTTCTAATTCCCAGCTTCATATTTTCTGCCTTTCTGTGGATCAGAATCTTCTCTTCAGCAGTGCAGCATGTTTCTTCAATGAGAGATTGTTTCTTGTACTGTCTTCTCTCACGTTTAGAACAGCGCAAAACCCCATTGCAGCTACAGACATTGTTTACCTGTAAGATGAGCACTGGGCAGACTCCAAAAGCTGATTTTCCACCCCCTTCCTCACCCCCTACCCTCTTTTTTTAATGGGATTTAGCAATTGTAAAGAAAGAAAGACACCATGTGACAAGACAGTTGTCCATAGATGGTTCAGGTGGGCTATGCACGTCACCAAATTTCCATGAACTCCAGAGTGGGAGGTTGCATGTTTTGGGTAAAACACAAAACTCCCTGAAGTTGTTTGGAAAAATGGCCATTGAGACGTTTTGTATCGACCATGACATTAAAGAACTCTGTTGGTCTGCTAAAAGTGTTCCTGCACAAAATCAACATTACAATTCTCATTTGACTCTGATCAAGCACAATCTTATCCTGATAGTCTGCTGCCAAGCCCACTCTGTCTCTACAAAAATATTTTAATCAGTTTCTGGTCATAGGGTGTGGAAATGGGTGGGCAAAAAATGTTTGAGCATGATTTATATTTTTTAATATCTCTTTAAATCATTCCGTAGCCCCACCAATTCCCCTCAGGCAGCTAAAAATCAGTGAACCAGGGACTCCACAGCCCATTGGCAAGTGCCCATCATTCTTCAGAACTTCAGAAGAAGCAGGGTGATTAATCCATTTAAATTTACTGCACAGGAAATATCAGAGGTGGCAGGTGCTTTCCTCAATTGTGATTTACATTGAGAAGATTAAAACCCTCACCGTAACAATTAGCTGACTGCTCCACTAAATCCAGTGTCATCTCTGGTTTTTTTTTTTTTTTTCTTCTGGAGAATGTGACTATAAATGCTTCCAGCTTTCATGACATGAAGAAGTGAGGGGCTGGGATTTTTGTTTTGTTTTTCCCTTGTTGTTTTGATTCTTTATTTTTTAATTATTAATGACATTCAGTTGCTTGTTTTGGGTTATGATTTTTGGGGTGGTGAACCACTAGGGAATGCTGCTTTAGAAACTGATTAATCTGTAGTCATTAAAACACTTCACAGACACTGCAGCAAAACTGTCTGTATCTCTTCATTAGCTCCAAGATAGGGAGCTTTATATAAGTACATCTAAACCTCAGCTGTAGCATCCTCCTTAGGGTATATTAACAGTGCAGGATTTTACAGCATTTCAGGACTAATTTCCTGCTTATTCGGATACTTTTTCATCATGGGGAATTTACACAGCTACAGACATCTGTCTTAATAACACTCAGCACGTTAATATGGGTCTTGAGGACATTAGGTGATTGAGACTGTAGCTAGTCAATTCTCCCCATCATTTTGAAATGATTGAAAGAGAATCCTTCATGGCTTTGGAAGTTTTACTGACTTGATTCTTTTTTATTCTGTAAATTATACTCTTTTCAAAAAAAAAAAAAACAAACCCTATGGTCTGTATGTAAGACTTGTGAGGTATGCACTGGCAGTTCGAGGAGGAAGACCCATTACATGAAATTATATAAATTTATGATACTGAACCTTGTGAACTTTCTCTTACACCACCACCATAAATCCCACAAAGCCACACATTGATGGCACTCATTTACAAATGATCAGAATAGGGTGTACATAGACAAAACCATATTTTGCCTGACCTTTTCTTCATGCTTCCATAATCTGTCCAACCTTAGCAAGAGATAAAACTGAATGACTTCTCAGCATTCCCAGTATGTATTTTTCATGAACAGTCATATTCTTAAGCCAGGGGATTCTCAAACTTGTTATATTGTAGGCTACAAAGAAATGAAGATGATCACATCATAGATGATACCATCCCATTACAAGTTTCCGAGCTGAAAGTACATCTGCTAAGGGGAAATGTCAATACACTTGACTTATTTTCATTTTTCTCCAGAAGTTTCCTTATAGCCACTGTTGGAAACAAGATACAGAGCTATGAAGCTTAGGACTGAAACAGTACATATAGTCTTATGCTGATGGACAAGTATAAGAAGTCCTGACACAGCTGCAGGATCAGTCTTGTGCATAACTGGTGTAAGTAACCACACATGACACTTTAAAATATACATAGGAACTGAGTAATTGTATTTTAAGTACAGTAATCATGTCCTTCTTCTCACCAGGTAGGCCATTCTTGCACAGGAAAAATGTGGGAATGCACTTGAATGCACATTATCTGTAATATAACAAAGATTTAGATTGTACATCTTGAGCACTGATTTTGGAAGACAGCTTTTCAGAGGTCTTGGGATCAGCATTGAAATCCCCCATTTTTTTAATTCCTGTAACCAGGCAGTTCAAGAACCACTACTATCACTGTTGTCTGCTGCTGACTCCCCTACTCCTTTGGATCAGATATGACACAGAGAAACTTGATGAGCTACATCTTCTGCCCACAGCTCAGTTGAGGAGCTGAAGGATGACAAAAGCTACAGAAATGATTGACATTTTTCAGCTCTGTAACTTACTTGTTCTTTTATTTGCAGTTTTACAATGTGTCTGAGACAAGTACAGTAACTATTTCTGAGGATGTAGGCTTCATGCCTTGGTTTTCACCTGGTTTTGCAAGTGTGTGGGATCCTCTTTGCTAAGGTACAGGTGAAAAGGGAAAAAGAGAGAAAACATCATGTGACTGGCCTGACTGTAAAATCCTGTTCTAATAATCATAACATAAGGAAGATATTTACAGTAGCTTTTTAACTGCCTGAGATACACATAAACCAGTTAGAACAGAGAAATACACTCAGTCCTCCTGTGGTTACTCCTTAATCACCCTGTTACAAAGGTGCAAACTATGATGACCTGAATGGCTGTTTCAACCATAGGTCCTGAGCTTTTTTCAAGGTGTTCAAACTCAACTGTGCATCAAAGAGGTGGGCAAGGTACAGGAAATAAATATGGAAAATGAATCTTTTAGAAGTGCAAAATTTATTAAGTTAAAGCTTTGAATAGACAATGTATTTAAGTGGATATGCTTTATTTCCCTTTCTCCCTATATTTTCACCGTTATATTTTTTGCAGGCTCCTTACTACGAAAATTACTACCTACCTATTTCACTAAGCTAAGCACAGTTGTAGGAGTGACATCTCTCCAGCCTTCCATCCCATGCATCTACAGATCATGACCTACCATAATTGGAATGTAGGGAAGGCAGTTCTCTGAGGAGGTCTTTTGCAATTGACTAGGTAATTGATGTATTAAGCTACTTTCTCCTAACATTATCAGAGGCTGAAGAATCTGAGGAGAACTGCAGCTCAGATGATCTGGGGCTTACTTTTTTTCTAATCAGGTGCACTTTCTCCCTGGTTCAGAGCTCACTGAAAAACTAAAAGTTACCTTTAGCAGAGGAGCACCCCTGCCAATGTAAGTTAAAGATCTTTGCAGACAGGAGAGCAGACATAGGAAAGGGTTTCAGTGGAGAGAGTATGTAAAAGATGAAGGAAATTCAATGTCTAAACAATTTTTTTCTTTTTTTTCCTAAAGCCAGGTTTAGCAATTTTAATTTCTTTCTTCTGCTTGGTTGGCTACTTAATGGGGAAAGGAAAAGAGCAACAGTACAGACAAGGATAGGAAAAAGCATAGTCTGGAGATGATTCTTGCTTGATCAATAACAACTGTAATAACTATTTCTTCAGCCCTTTGCACCCTCTGTTATTCAGAACAAGGAATGTCTAGCACCTCATAAGAAGGAAGCATATTCAGACCATGATAATAAACAGCTGATGCATTCAGCTGACTTCAGTGAGTCTATTCATGTGATAGTGGATCAATAGTTTACGTAGGTGTTACATAATAAGCTCACAGGACTGCCAATAAAAGCAGAAAGAAACCCTGTTCATTGCTAGGGGAGCTAGGTATAGGAATGGGTACTGCTAATGAGTAGGAAGGAGGACTGAACTTATACATTTTACAAATGGTGCCGTAGATCACGATGACAATAACGATTGCCATTGAAAAAATAGGAAACACATGAGTACAGCAGGAGAAAGAAATCCATATTGATGCTACTTATGCTTTATCTGTCAAGTTGATAAATACAGCAAAGAACTTCTGTTTTGCAAGGCTGCCAGTCTAGCAACTTTACTGAGTACTAAATTTCAAGGGTAAAAAAAATAGCATTTTATTACTTCCCTTGTCTTCTCCCTGTGGTAGAAATTGCCAAAGAGTTACCTAGAGTTTGAGCTTCCCAGTGTCTATTGACTTTAATGACAAAAGCATGGGTAAACCCCTATGCATCTCTATAAAAATTTACCCCATGTGTTGTCCTAATCCTCTCTGCTTAGTTTACTGACAAAACCAAGTTGTTATTACTGTCAGTTCAGCACAGCCAATATAACTGTCAAAGAGCAAACCGAATTGTGCTCTGCCTAGCATATTATCGACAAAATTGTCAGCCAGATTTTGATTCCAAAGATTTTACTGCTAGTGATGTTTAGTATTGTGTACAGCTAAATTACCAGGAAGCGTAGTTTGCTCTGATTGAAGCCTCAAAATTTCAAACTGTTCTTTGAACCTTTTCCAAATCCCATGGTTCTGCAAAACTGAGCTGGCATTCTTGTGAGCACTGTGCACCCAGATATCTTACAAGTTCACTAGTACTTCATGTTTCAGGTCAGTTTGAAAACACTGTAAGTATCACTTTTATCAGAGTCATTCTAACTCTGCTGTCAGTGCTGTTTGCAGCAAGGATATGAGGAGGATTTCATATTAAAAATATTTATATGTAATATTTATTCACGAAAAATGAATTTTGTTTGAACTGGAATAGAAGACTTGTCCCTAACCAAGTCCATAGAGAAACTCCTCAGAAGCAGCAGGACATAGTCAAATGATGGTAAACGTGAGTGTGAGGATGAGCAGGGCGTCAATAAGGCACCTCCGTAAGTTTTTTTTACTAGAAGGGAACAGCAATTCTGTCTGATAACTAGAGGATTATAAAGGAGATCCTCGCAGTTACCATTAAGGCATTTTGACTTTGTAAAATGGTCTTTTCCCCATGTCTCATCCTCCTGATTCAGAAAGGTTGTTTTCCTGCAGTCTCAGAACTAGATCAAATACCCGAGTTTCATCCATCAAGAGTGAAAATAACAATAGGATGACAGCTTTCCTGATGACATCTCACATACTGTTAAAAAAAACCCAAAACACTTTAATGGAATTTGTCTGTGTAAAATCTCAAAGTATTTACATACATACACTTCATAAAGGTATAATGAAAAAGATGGTATTAACCCAATTTTACCAACACAGCTTTCACTCCAGATCAAAAATTAACAGCAGCAAATTACGCAGGCAGTTAGTTTCCCTGCCTCATTTTGAAATTTGTACTTCTTGTTCTTTTATATTGCTACTAGATAGTGTGACAGAAATGTCTAGAACAGGAAGACTACCCTAAAAAAATCAACCTTAAAGATCAGACTGCACTTTAAGCCTGTGTCTATCATGAGTCTTGTAATACCTAAAAAGGAAATACTGAGCTAGGAACATAGCTATGACATCTAAAATAAATTAGAATTGTCACCTTAACATTTGTGTTTGCTTTTATGATGTTATACGAGTGTTTGTGCAGTAAGGGCAGAGAGGTTGTTTAAAACAAGTAACACAAAAAAAATGCACCCTTCTTTTTTCTTCCTAGGATCTCATAATTATGAAAGAGAAAGAAATTACAAACAAGAGACTGATGGGAAATGAGAAAGAGCTATGTGCGCAAACACAGAGATGTGCACTGTTATATGCACATCTTGTCAGTTATTTTAATTAGATTTTTCATTAAAATATTCTGTCATCAGAGGAGATGTAAATCATGGGTGTTGTCAGAAGACAAGAGGGAAGTCAAGAAAGGAAAACCAGGGCAAATACCGTGCACTAAGAGTCATTTCGGATGTGGAAGGCAGAATGAGGTTGCCTTCAGGAAAGTCAACAAGATGAGGGGGCAGCAGCACATCCATTCTCCCCAGGCCTGATAGTGGTGTCAGTAGGGTGACGCACATCAAAGAGCTCAGAGAACTCCCCTCCCCTCCTCTACCGTTTCTTTTACACATGCTGTTTTTTCTGAGATTCTTGCCAAATTCCCTGCTTGTGTTTTTTCAGGCTTTCATATGCCTAAGAGGGACCCACGCTGAGGCAGATTTTTGTTACCTTTTTGCATGTGTACAACAGCAGACATATGAAATCCCTATGTACTCTCTGGATTGTACTCTCTGGATGTAACACAAAGACAGCTGTGTCCTTGTTCTTTTTACAGCTCACACAACCAGGTTTCACAATGGTCCCTGGGGTAGCACCCAGTACCTACGACTGGATGTACAGTGGGCTTCAATGAGTCTTATAAATGGGTAGATTCTGAGGAAATTTCTTTCTGCCTTTCTGTGGGCTCCAAGTGATCTGTAGCCTCCTGTTGCCTTTGCTCAAGTGGCATCACTCGTCTCTCCAGAAATGTTTGCCCATGTTTACTCCTTAGCTACTAGCAATTCAGATCACGTCTGTCTTTTTATAATAATTATGACAGCTTTCAACAAGGAAATCTGGCCTGCTGTTCCTTTCTCCTGTTAAAATAAATAAATACATAAATATATCTTGGAAAATGTGCAAAGATGGACTTGAAGTTAACGGAGGGTGGAGTACTTGAAAATGTAGGTCTATAACACTACATATCTAATCAAAATCTATTTCTTGAGCTAGAACTTCAATTTAATGAGCATGCTAACATTTCAGCAGTCATTACACATTGAAAAAAGTTTCCAATAATTAAGGATAATTGACAATGGAAATAAAATGAACAGATGGGTCTGCAGCAGACTTCAGCAGCTTGCTCTTTCAGCACTCATTGGGTAAGACAGCAGAGGCAAAGGTTTTTAAGTGGCAATCCAAACTGGTCAACTGTGTCTCAATTGTTATTCACCTAAATTTTTATACTCTGTGCCTCTGCCTCCATTTTTCTGTCACTTTGCAAGTTGTTGTTCTCTCTTTTGATTTTTCCTGGGCTGCCCATAACATAATATTCCAGGGTTAATTACCAGCCAAATTAGGTCTATATTTAATGATTACACAGTGTCACAATCTAGGCTTCTATTAGCTTTCCTTCTAATGTCATGCACAAAACAAGTCACTTTCAACACCCTGACTAACCTGTAGTGCCAGCTTTCATTAGGTTTTCAGACGAAATAACTTTAATATATAATAATGTTGTTGAATACATAGGGATTTTAATAGTCTGCACAGCATTTTTACACCTTACCGACTCTTTCATGGCAGAGTAGGGGAAAAATAGGAGGACTCTTCATAACATTAAAGTAAATGCATTTTGTCTCAAGTCTGTGCATACTAGCTCCATTGTGGTTAAAGTATTTCCACAGTATTATGTTCCATTTTCATTAATTTAAATCTTGGTTGTTAAAAGTTTGTTGTAGAATGGAAAAGGAATAAAAGAGAGACAAACTCAAGGACTGGAATCACAGCCTTTAGAGTATTTGTTTGAAACTAAGATATTCACTCACCTTTAAATCCCCCTTAAGATGTTGCCTATGGCAGAATTGTGCCCTTTTTAAAAATAAAAAAAGAGGTGTTTCCTTTTTGCTTCAACCTTAGAAACTGTGTGTCTGGAAATGGTTCTCTATTCCATCCTCCTGTCAATCAAAACGACTCAAAAGAAATCCCAAAGTTACACACCCATGCGGCAAAAAATAATGAATGATCTAACTTGTTTGTAAGACCATATCATGCCCAATCTAAAAATCACAGAAGTCTCTGCCTAATTTCAGACAGTATTTGAAAGATGGTTACTGGGGAATATCACCTTTTTTTTTTTGAGTAAGAAAGCTTAAAATTACTTATGCAGGTCGTTAAAAAAGTGACAAGAGAGCTTTGCAATTATAAGGCATCATTATGTGTCTGAACATGCTACCTATGCTACAAAAAAAAAAATAAAAAAAAAATTTAGAAATCCTAGAGAGTTTTCCACTTTTTAATTGAAAGTCTTTTTATATTTACATCAATTTGTAAAACCAGGAACTTTAGTTACCTTGAGACCACTGCACAAAATGGAGAAACAGAAAAATGTAGTTCCTGTTCATAATTATGTCATAGTCCTAAAGTCCAGCCTCATGAGCCCCAAAAGGGATAACATATTCAGTGAATCTCCGTTTCTGAAAAGGATAAATCTTGCCCAGCATAGCAGAGATTCGGTATTCAACTTGAAGTAGCTTTTAGCACTACAATGCGGTTCTGAATCACTTCTATTGACCAGTTGTAGACACATTATTAAGATGGGAATTTTCATATTTCAGAGAAGAAGAAAACATGTATTTGGGAGATTTCCTGTATTAAATGTAACACCTATTTCAGCCTACTTGGAGGGATTGCCTGTGGAATAAACAAACTGCTGAGTAGTACAATGAAGTTGTGAAAAGTGAGGGATATCTACATTAATTCTGGTCTCATTAATTCATTGTTACCTTTTGATAATCTCACTACCTATGGCAAACTGTAAACCATATTTAAACTTGTAATGATTCAGAAGAAAGATTTAGTTTTGGTGAAGCTGGATGTTGGAATCATACATGATAGATTTCCTCACCGGCTTAACCAACCATCAAACAGTAATAAAAAAATTGAAGTTCTCCTTTCTATTTCAGGAAAATGAGGACAAACAGTGGAAAATTATGCATCAAGTGATTCAATGTGGTAACATAAAAATATAATCAACAAATTCCTGTTTAATAAGTATGTATATATATATATTTAAGCATTACATTTTAGGTATACAACTACTCATAAAGTTTTCTGGGTACACAAATATTTGGTTTTAGTTGGCCATTTCAAGTTAAATCCTACAGTTTTCCCTAGAACTAATTTATGTATGAGTTTCAAATGAACTCATTGCAAGATTTTTCTTAAACACAGAGTCTGTGGCTTGAACAGAAAGAAAAACAGTAATTAAAAAAAAAAAAAAAAAAAAAAGGACCAATCCTTTGGTAATTGTAGCTATTCACCCTTGGGTGGTTTGGAGAATTGTCTGAGACGGGTTTCCAATAGAACATAATTCTTCTTTTCAGTGTTGACAAGTAAAAGTGAGCATTCATATTGCAACTGGGCATTGCAAAGTCTTTCATGTGGTACAGGTGGCAGAGTTCAGGCCAAACCGTAATGGCAGACAAGCAGACAAACCTCCTCTAAATTTCTTTTACTGATGTACTAGACCTGAGCATAAACACAAGAATGTAAGTTTATACAGTGGAAAGAATGTGGATATGATTTTGTTCACTTGGTGACACCATCTTCCGTGAAATATAAGTGCTCTCTGCTGTGTGAATCTGGATGATTTTACTGTTCAGTGTTTTACAGTTAGGCTTTAACATAACTTTTATGTTGATTTATAACACATGTAGCTTGCTGTAGGTTTATAAAATAATTCAAGTTGGAAGGGACCTTAAGTTCTCTAGTCTATCTCCCAGTTCAAAGAAAGGTCAGCTGTAAGATCAAGTGAGGTTATTCAGGGGATCAAAACAGGTTACTCAGGGCTTTGTCCAGTCTGGTCTTGAAAACCTCCAAGGATGGAGACTTCACAGCCTCCCTAGGCTGCCTGTGCCACTACTTTACTGTCTTTTGGTGAAACTCTCTTTTTTCAATTTATGAGTTTTACCTCTTGTCCTCCAACCATGTAGCACTGTGAAGAGACTGGCTCCATTTTCTCCCCACAGATACTGGGAAGGCTGATGTTAGGTGCACCCACAGCCATCTTGTCTTCATGCTGAACAAGTCCCAATTCCTCAGTTTCTCCTCCCATGACAAATGCTCTGTCCATCTTGGTGGCCTTCCACTGAATTATCTGTATGGTAATGAAGAACTCTATAAATTGTTTATTTTAGCAATAGAAAGAAACTAATTAGTTGATATACATGAAGAAGTTCTGTACATTGACTTTGGGGGAATAATCTGCCTAATTACAGCTTTACAGATATCTACACTGAGGATGTAAAGATACGTTAGATTCTTGATTGTGCATGCTCTGTATTGCAAGAAATATGGGATCAACCTATGCTGGTTTCAGAGGTGGTACAACATGAATGTTCACTTGTTCTATTTTTTCCTCTTGCTAGAGATATGCCATTTTGTTTACTTGAATAGACATACTATGGTGAGTTAATTTCCAACAATGAACCTATTTGATTTACCAAAACCCGTTCCACTATAATGAGATTACTTCAGACAGAAAGTCATGCAAACAAAACGTCTCTCATCTTTAAATTCTCCTGAAAGTAACATGACAAAGTGATGGCTAAGGAGACTGAATAAACTTCTTTTGTTGTTGTTGTTCTTGGTATCTGCCAATTAATTTGAGAGAGAAAAGATACACTTGACCTATCTGTCCAATCTGTCTGACTTCTCCTGCTTTATGCCTTTGGCTGTTGGGTTGTCTACCAGGCTTTCATCTTAACATAATAGTTTGGATGAGAGTAAGTCTTGCATGAGCTTCTGCCACAAAGATTTTGCTGCTGAGTCTTACTTGTCAAAACTCAGTCTTCTCATAGGACTAATTTTTCCACTTGCCATGCCTGTCCCTACTGTACTAAACCTTCCGACTGGGACTGCTCGATTAGGGTATTTCCAATCTTTTTCACTGGACAGCCAGCATGCCCATTACAAAAACATATTCTCTACTTTATGGTCATCTCTGAATAGGAAAATAATTATTTAATGGTATGGCACAAATAATATTTCACTCTCTAATGCCATTTTTCCATTCCAATTTAGTCACCAGGATGTCGTGCGGGACAGCGTCAAATGTTTTGCAGAAGTCCAGGTAGATGACGTCTGTTGCTCTTCCTTTATCCACTGATGCCATAATTCCATCATAAAAGGCCACCAGGTTTTTCAGGTATGATTTGCCCTTGGTGAAGTCATGCTGGTTACCAATCACCTCCTTCATTTTCCATGTGTCTTAGTAGAGCCTTCAGGAGGATCTGCTCCATGATTTTGACAGGCACAGAGGTGAGGCTGACTGGCCTGTAGTTCACTGGGTCATCCTTTTTTATTCGTCTTGAAAATGGGGGTCATGTTTCCCCTTTTCCACTCAGTGGGAACTTCACCAGACTGCCATGATCTTTCAGTAATGACGGTTAATGGCTTGGCAACTTTGTCCGCCAGTTCCTTCAGGACCCATGGATGGATCTCATAGAATCATAGAATCATTAAGGCTGGAAATTCTGTTTAGTCCTTGTGCATACTAGTATGAGTGTTTATATAACTGCCACTTAATATATGCCTCTCACTACTTTGTAATTATCACATTAAGAATGTACTTTCGTTTCAGGACAGATAACTTTGTACCTTGGCTACACTTAGATGACCAATTACAGAAGTTTGTCCCTGACATTCAGAAGAAGGCTCAGATAGATATCAGATGAAGTGATGGTTTTCTTGTATTTACAGTCTTCAAGTAGTCAATAGACACACAAATGCAGTTCCAAAATAAACTCCTTTAACATATGAGTCACCTTTTCTGTCTTTCTGTATTGACTGTAAAGAGACCTGAGGAAAAGCAGACTGCTAACACAGAACACAGGACTTAAAATCCTTTCTCACCCTAAAATCAGTGAAAATAATTTAATCAAATTCAATGTGGGCAAGAAGAGAATACTGGATTTTCCTACCCAAGTGGTTCTCTACTAAGGTTTGAGAACTACTGGAGGAGTTCCAAACTGCTTGAAAGGCTTTAGGCAAACATTGTAGTTTTAACCGCAGAGGAGGTCATTTTTTCTTTTGGATTTCAAAGCGAAGTGCTCTCTGAGAAGAGACCCACCACTCTGCTCACAGATTATTGATAAAATTAAATGGTAAAATGGATAACACTCTTATATCACTTGAATAATTACATCAAAATTCAAATTTGAAGGGGATACTCACATGGAAATACTTATTCAAATAAGTAAAATTATCAGGAGCTGGTCTGTAGTTTAGAATGAAAGGACTGACATGAAGAAGGCAAAGGTGTGTTTTTGTTAATTATTCCCATTTATAAATGATCAGTTCAATTCATCCCAAAAGATTATGACTGATTTCTCATTTACATTAAGTCCTCTTTATACCTCTTCACAAGTACGTAGGGGCTTTGAAATGCACATAACTGTAATTGATGCCAGAACAACAGAAAGTAACCTTAGTGCACTTGAGAGTAAGGCCCTTAATTTGTAATGTTTCAGATGTTTTAAACCAACTTAAAATAGTAGAATATTTTCATATTTTAAAGTGTTTTTATAAGAATATAAATCAAAGGCAGATTTCTTTTTTTTAAAAAAAAAAAAAAAAACCTAGATGTGAAGTGATTAGTTTGCAATATCCACTGATGTCCTCTGGCAATTTCTCTCAATATTTGATAAGGATTTTTACTGTATTGAATAAAGCCTAATGTTCCTTATGTACATTTACAACTTCCAATGCGGCAATTCTGAAAGAGTTGGTATGGCTTATTATAAACAAAACAACTCCTTTGGCCCTTAGATAGAATCAGTCCGAATGTAGAAACTCAGCTTTCGGGTTTCCAATATTAGAGCAATTTAGCAACATGCTTAAGGATTCTCATGTAAATCTTCTAACCTTAATGATTTAAAATACTCACTGAAAAGACCAAGGATATGCAAGAGTGTTTATTCTTGTTTACAAGAGTGTAAATTTTCTGGATTACTGAACAAAAGAAGATGGAGAGTAATTTTATTGGCACAACAAAAGATCTTTGATTAAAAGGAAAGATTTTAGAAGTTAAGGTGCAATAAGAGGCCCAGACTGATGATACCTCAGTAGGATCAGGTACTAGGTAGCCAGCCAGTTTGCAACAAAAGCAGAAGCTGATCAAACATGGTCCATGTTTCACTTTGCTGACATGAAAAGAAGTATAGTCTGATCACTCCATCTTTTAGACCACACTTCTTCATATGGGAGAACATAAGTTGGTATGATACAGGTACTCAAAAAGTCACTTAAACTGGGATCACCACTGACAGGTACTCTGCTAAACATCCCTGATATTACATGATTGAATGAGAACTGAGCTTTGGTAAAGAGGTAGTAACTAAAATGTCACATGGAAGGTAATGTACTGTTTTGGCTTATTAGTGCAAGTTTACGACTAACAATTAATTCACTTTTCAGGAAAGTAAGAATGTTTATCATAGTTGGACTGTATATTTCACAGATACTAAGCTTTGTGTCAACCAATGCATGATATTCATAAAAATATTTCAACTAAATTTTTTGCAGAATTGCAGATAAGTATAGCTCCCTTCACAAAATCCAATACATGGACTTTGTTCTGTTCATCAAATTTTAGGCCCTTCCTTTTTCATTTACTGTCACTTAAACACAGAACTAGGAACCCAGTTTTTCTGACACATTGCCACATAGCCCACTTTGACCGCTTTCACCAGATGATGGGAGAAGAATCTGTAATCCAGATTCTGAGACTGAGAGGCTAAGCAATTAAGTTAGGACACTAGACTTTTGGACCACAGACTTCAGCAAATTTCTGATGAGGATCCCCTGGGAAACAATGTAGAGGAGGAGAGTTGCTTTGGATGTCTGCTGGATTTAAAAAAATTTGTAGTAATTATTAGCATTCAGAAGCAAATTATCCTTTTCTGCAGAAAGATAAGACATTTTGGCAGGAGTCTGAGCAGGATGTTCTCAAAGAACAAAATTGCAAAGAGAAAGCATACATAAAGTGGAATCAAGGGCATGCAATGAAAGAGAAGTGCAACTGCATTTCTTAGGCATTCAGGGGTGAACAGGGAAAAGCCAATGCCCAGATGGACTGAGACAATCTATTTTAATTTGTGACAGATGATAAAACAAAAGGCAATAGCTACAAGTTAGAGCTTAGGATCTTCAGGCTGACATTAGGAAAAGCTCCTTCATCATAAAGTTAGGGCAGTAGAGAAACAGATCACCCATAGAGGTCCTTCCAAGACTCCACTAGACAAAGCAACAACTGACCCAGTCTAGCACTGAATGTAGTCCTGATTCAAGTGGGAGGGTGCTTAGATGACTGTTAAATGTCCTTTAAGGCAATATTGCTATGATTCTGAAAATGTGTATGCATAAAAACCTTTCTGAAGACTGTTTCAGAATCAAATTTTTATTACACTGACATTATCAGTTTGCTCTTTGCTACGTGCAAGGTCATCTTCCTTTTCATTGATCACTCTTCCTTAGATCCTTTCACTGACTCTTTTTTTTTTTCCATCACATCTAGTTCATCTACTTGCTTTTGCCTTTCATGCTTTTCAAAGCTCTGAGTCTCCCTACCTATTTGTTCTCTGACTTTAATGAGTCGCTCTTTGGCATTTCCACTCCATCAGTGATAGCAGCCCAAACTACCCACTTGACAGTTTCTGCCACAGAAGTCCTAGCACTTTTACAAATAGAGTGCACTCCTTGAATTAGTGTAGAAAGCCATTAACCTCTCATCTTTCAAATCCCATCTTGAGACCTACAGGATTAGGAAACAGCCAAATGATGATGGCTAGGTAAAGGGCCAATAGGGACTGCTGATACTTATTTTAAAAGTTTACAACTATGTAGAACCATCAGGTTTAAAAATACCATAATAGACAACCTTTATTATAATTATTATAATGTTATTATGGTTTCTCCTCATCATCTGTCTCACTATAAATTTGCTACCTACCCACATTTTGTCTTATCTTGCAAGCTCTGCAAGCTAGGCAGAACACTTTCCATGGTCTTGACATAGCACTTCACAAAAATGTTCATATCTCTTTTGATATCATATAAACTGATGAGTAGGATAAGCCTCAGTGTCACTGCTTCTGTTTAAGAAAGTTATTTAGTCATAACAGTGTTGTTTCAGGAATTAAGAATTATTCCAATAAATATGGCCATAATTAAAAATAAAAGATACCTTATGATTCAACAAAGAAGCTGACATTTCCAACTGCTTTTTATGAAGAGCAATCCATTTTTATGTAGAAAATAATTTTTTCATTAACTTTTCCAGTTCCATGTGTCATGGGAATACCTTCCTTAAGCTAAGAATACGACTCAAGAACTGCATCCAGCAATCCTGATGAAGGTAAAATTTGGCCCTTCTGAAAGAGATATATGTGGAAGACATTATACAAATACAGAGCTAAACCACATTTTTAATAATTGCTTTCAAAGTGTCTACGTTTTATCACTGAGATTGGGTGAAATGCAGGAAATACCTTAAAACACCCAGCTACTCAAAGCATACTAGAACAGGAAGAACTCTGGAAACACATGGAAGCCTATGTCCAGCCTAAAACAGTAATCCCTTCAAATCGCTGAAAATAGCTCTTCCTTCAAACAAAAAAAAAAAAAAAAAAAATCCAAAATTACCAGAATCATGTCCTCGTGCTGTTTCCTGAAAGTATCTTCTGTGATTTTTATCACCTGTTTATACAGTAAGATAATGCATAGAGACCAGGTAGGTGGCGGGGGCATTTTATGAGAGAATTTATTTCTGTACAGCAGATGGATGGACATGGTGTTAAACAATGTTTTCATAATTTTAAATTATAGAAAATTAGTTATTTATAGCCTTTATTGGGGTGGGATGAAGGGGCAGACAAAAACTCTTCAATGGTTCTTTGTGCTACCATGTTGCTGCCAAGGAATATACATGGTACGTTAGTCTCTGGAAGAAACTTTGTTCATGCAGAGCTTATTACTAGCTCCCAAGCTCGCTCACAGTGTCACCCTTTGAACATCGTGAAAAAAATATTTTGGGATGCTGGACACCGCAAGAATACTGAGCTGCAGTCTTCGAGGTCGTTATTTCCCTTGAGAGGTCACTAACATCTACGCTCACACCCTTGCTGGAGGTTTGTTGAAGTCCATTCAAGTTCAAGTAATTTCTTTCAGTGTTACCTCTTTGTCATGAAATTATAAGGAAATATTGCTGATAGTTTGATAGCCCTCATCTCCTTGGAAACACTTGTTAATATTTAAGGTGTTTCCTATGCATGGCTAAATAATTGGCAAATTGGTAGACCAGTGAGAATATTTTCTGCTCTTGAGGCACCACACAGATCTGAGTGTGATACTCTTACACATGCTGAGCTTCATATTGCACAAAAACATGGATATTAATAATGTGTACTGTATACAAGCATGTATATGTATTTGTTATGCATATGGCTCATCACTTAGTGAGATTATTCGTAAAAGTAAACCAAACATAGTGTAACATGAATAGTTTTCAAGTAGCTGATCCTTCTCTTGTCTCTGCAAAATGATGGCAGATGGCTATAAAGTGTCTCAAAGTTAAAGAAATTGAAAAATACATAATAACAGCACTCAGTGGTTTTTTTTGAGAGAGTCTAGAGCTTGTTTCATGAAACTGAAATTGTAGAGTAATCCATGTGACTTAGTCTCTGGCAACTTGCATTAATTCCATAGTTTAATTCAAGGTACTGGCATTCACTTCTGGAGCACTAAAAGATCTGTACTTTTCTAGCCTGTTAAAAGATCATTTATCACTTTCCATTTCATATAAACAAGAGGGGAGGAGTATTTGAGGGTTTTTTTTTCTTTTTTTTTTTTTCTTTATTGTCGCTCTGAATCCACCCATGGAAACAACTGGCATGAGCACGCAACCAGCACCTTTAACACTGAGATTCCGTTCCTTCCTCAGTCTTTCAGAGCTTTTATCGATTGATATAAAAGTTATGCTGTGAAGCCTATTTATCCTCTGAGGCTTTTCCTGAGGGAAATAGTATAAAAAAAGAGTGTACGAATAAGTCGAATATGGAATGATTTTTGTGCAGGTGGACTTGTTGAACAGAGTAAAATTAAATGTTTCCAGTATATATTATATTTTTAAAATATTTTTTGTATTAAAAATAAAATAAAGATGAGTTACATATGTATTGATGCTTATGCAAAATTTTGACTTTATGGTTAAAATTGAGAACAGAAGTATAAACCACAATATTAAGGCATAAACCACAATATTAAGGATGACCTACTGGCAATTAAAAAAGATAAGGACACTGGGACTGTGTCGTGATTGTGACCATGTATGAGAGTCTTCTCTGTGTCTAAACATGTCATATATACAATACATACAAATGTTCTTTTTAGAATACACCTATAAGTGTAGATTTCTTTCCCCAATGGCAAGTTTTCTAACGCATTTTATCAGAGAAAAGTGTTGTAAACTGCAGACCAAATATAACCTCTGGGTCTTTTTGGAGGGGGAAAGTTCATTTTCCATTTATGTTTAAAACCAGAAATTTATGGCTGAGAAGACAAGTCTTGTCTGGCTGTCCGTTGAGAAGGCACGTACAGTCACAGTCAGAACAGTATAATCTGAAAAAAATAAATACATGGATAGGGCAGCATAGAAACTAGTTACAGGGTTTTTTCAGTGGCGTCACTTGTCAGGAATCTAAAAGAGAGTCTGCAAATCTTTCCTTCTTGTGCCCAGGGAGGTCACTTGGCTGAAAACGTGAACAGAGACCGCCTGAAGAACTTAAATTGGTCTAATTTATCCACATCAGCCAATTACTCCCTTGAGCATAATTATACTCTGCTGTGGAAGGGAAAAGGATAATGTCCTAGTGTCTGTCTCTGCCATAGAATTTGGTTATTTCATGCCATCTGAGAACATACTGAAATGCCTTCCAAGTATTTAAGACCCAAGCTATCTGCCCAGAAGTAAATTGCAAAAGCAAATTTTTCAAATAATCACAGACAGATTTTTTTCCCTTCATACGTTAAGTCAAGATGCATTAATCACATCAGAAAGCTTTGAGGTTGTATGATATGACAATTTAGCAATCCAAATCAGTACATCTCAATTAAATCACGAATCCGAATTTAGATATCGTGTCTTATATTTCCCTCTCTCTGTACCCGCAAGCCAGGCTACAATTTTATAGGTAAAGAATAAAGCTACATGCTGCACATACAGTGCTCATCCTGGTTTCTCAGGGCTCTCTGAACAGAACATCTTGAGGCATATCTTGACAATGCATCATTCATGTTAGTGTTCCATAGGATGTGTTGAATATCTAGTCCAGTCTGAGCTTGGAATAGATATGTTTTCTTCTTACTTTTAAATGAATACTCATTTTAGGATAGAATTAGTGAATTTCAGAAGAATTCAACACTTTTTGTAGGATGCTAAATTCAACAGTGCTTAGGAAGAAACTATTTCACCAAGATAATAAACAAATATACTTGTTACTCTATCTCAAATTAGGTCAGTTTTGATCCAGTCTTTGCTAGATATCACATTACAGTAATAAGAATATCAGAGAATATTCCAGACCCCTTCAATTCCTCCTCTTCTTTCAATTATTTCAGTTTTTCCAGTCTTTATTTGTAGTGTATGCCAAAATGCCACTGAAGGACTCAGTAGCTATCCTTGGGTTCATGCAAATATATATTATATATTGTTCTTGAATCTATTTCATTTTAACTAAGGGATATGAAATACGTTTAACTTCCTTCTATGGCCTGTACCTCTAGTATTTGTACCAAACAAATGTAGTGCATTCAATACTGTTGATCAGAACATGCTTTCTTTTTTTTTTTTTTTTTTTTTTTTTTCTTTTTGCTAGAAAGAATGTCACACTTAAAGAGACAGGTTGGATATATAGAAATTCTGTAAATCTTGCAGAGTCACCTAATACAGCTATTCTTCTTTGTGTGATGCGTGATCCAGAGTCACACTAGCAGAGCAGCAAGTATATATTGTGCCATGACAACTCTAAACTAAAAGAGTGATTATAGGAAGTTCTGCTTTCATGTACTTCCAGAACAGCAAAATTTTCCCTCTCAAAATCACCATTAAACTAGCATGTTGGTATTTGCACAGAACTGTCTTGGGGCATGTATTTTGTTGTCCCAAGAATAAGCTATATGCCCACCCCCCACAAGCCAGGTTCCTCTTAGAAAAGGTTGATAGAAGGAAATGAAATTACTCTGGGAAGAAACTGCAGCAGAGATGAGCTTTCTGTTCCTTATTCCTGTTCCTTAGGGATGGAAGGGAGAAAGACAGTGACGGCTGCTGCTGAGACTAGTGGTTGTGGACAATGTCCCTGCTCAGTTTCTCCTAAGAAACTCTTAGTTTCTCAGCCAGAGGAGGTAGCAGAAATGTAACTGCATGTAGCTCCCACTGACAAGTGGTTAGTTCACCTACAACCAGAACCAGGTTTTTGTGTATGTGTGCACATGCGTTAGGAATGCTAGCTACACTCAAGGTGCATCTGAGCATTTGAATCAATGTCCTTTACTTAGGGGTCTCCTCCCCGTACAAGTGTGTATGAAATAAAGTCATAGAATTTCCTTATAGGAAGGAATGTACAAAGTCAAGAAGCCTGAATTTCACATTGCTGTTAACGTAGTAAAGCAGAAGAAACTTTTACAATAAATTCACCTGGAAAAAAAAAAAATCCCTAAAACCTGCTACACGCATGTGAAAGTGTGGAGTTGAAAACTGATTCCGTTACAGTCAGAATCACAAGGGTAGAAGATATGTGGTGCAGAATGGAGAGGAAAAACATAAATCAACAATTGATCCTCTTGAAATGACAGCAGGAGAACTGGAAAACATCTAAGAAGTAAATGTGGCATTGATTAAGACAATTTCTTTTTTTGTTCATAAAAGTGGAGCTTCAAAAAACAGAATTAAAGGAACTAATTTGATACTATTGCAACCCCCTCCTCATCCTTAAAAAGACTGAAGAGGCATGCAATAATACTAAGGGTTTTGGTTTTTTGTTTTTTTTTTTAATTTTGGAGACAAGCCTGATTGCAGCTCGGCCCAAGTGAAAACAAAACAAAGCAAAATAAAAACCTGAAGAATACAAAAGGCATCGGATCTATGAAGTCTGAAAAAAGTGGAAATTAAAAAATGACTCTTACAAGTTGCTACTGAAATTAACTGGACTTTATTAAACCTCTTTATTTGGTCAAATAGCAACCAATGCTGGAAAAGATATTCTTTTATACTGGGAATAAGAGTCCTTTCCCTGATAAAATGGTATAGCTATTTAATATCAAATGTTACAATGCAGGTAAGACTCTAACTCCATCTCTTTTGATAAATACAGCTATTTCAAGGATGCAGGCATTAGTAAAGACTTGTTTACCTTTAGACAAGTGTGTTTTTTTTAAATAAGTAGTTAAAGGGTAACGTATAACCCCCACACCCTCAGAAAACCCTGTCTTTGGCTTAGCAAAGCAGTATGGTGGGTTATCTTTGCTAAGACAATTTTTGAAAGCAGGGGAAATAGAAGAACAATCTTTACTGTGTAAGGCTAGAAAGGACATTAAAGAATAGCACAGCATTTAATTGAGTTCAAAGTACAAAAATGGACAAGTTAGTTTTCAAAATATTATATTGAAAAATCGTTATTAAAAGACAATTTTGATGTCATGGATGTTTCAAAAGATGGTGACTTGTTCTGCAGCTCTTTCTGGTAGAGTTTTTGAAAGAATGTGATGAGATACCATATGTTTTTGACATTTGATTTTCATTAGAGAACTATTTCTCACCTGATGCTGTTTGTCTCTTCAGATGTTTTGATGATTTGACAGTAATATTGACTGCAGCTTGTATTTTATTTCTTTCGCTAACCTGAATTCTTTTCCTTTTTAGTCTAATATTTCGAGTCAGTTTGTGTTTTAACTTCTTCTTCTCCAATTACATTGATATCATGGAATGTTTAATGGCCATTCTGCAGTTAAAGCTGTATTGAGATAAAAAGTCTGTAAGCACAGGCGTGGTATTACATTTAACCTAAACCATCCTAAAACTAATCAACATGGTGCACTACAGACGGAAGTCCTTGATTTGGTAAGACTGGTAAGATGCTCACTTAGAAGGATCTTGATAGCCACTTGGCTCTTTAACTGTGGTGGGCTGGCCCCAGCCAGGAGCCGAGCACTCATGCAGCTGGTCACTCACTCCTCCACCTGCAGCAGGATGGGGCAGAAAACAGGAAGAACAGGAGAGAAAAAACTCATGAGCCAAAAAAAAGACAGGGAGACAGGGAGATCACTCACTAGTCGCTGTCATGGACAAAGCAAAATAGAGTTGAGGAATTTAACTTACTTTATGGTCAGTTAACATAAACATTGAAGTTTTGATTCACATACTAGGAAACGAAAAGACAAATATTTAGATGCTTGGCAAAGCACTTTTCCTCCCCTTTTTCAGGTTCAGCTTCACTTCAGACACCTCTCCTTCCCAGTGTTACTGCTGCAGGTTACACTTGATTACTTCAGCTAGGCAACTCTAGGGCATAGTGGTTTCTGTCTGCTGACCCTTCCTTATCACCCTTTTCCTATGCTCCAGCATGGGTCCTCCATAGGCGACCGTCTCTTTGGGCTTGTGCTTGCTCTTACATGGACCAAGCACTCATCCTCCTCCTCTGACCTGGCAGTTCCCTCTGTTGTTACTCATTATTTTGTTGCTCCTTGTCCCCCTCAGTGGTATTTTCTTAAATATGTTGTCAAAGAGGTGGCGCCAGCTTTGCTGATGGACTTGACTGTGTCCTGTTGTGGATCCATTTTGGAGCCAGCTGAAACCACTCGTGTCTGGCATGGGGCAGCCCCTGACCTCCTCCCAGAGACGCTACCCCTGCAAATCACCCCGCACTACCAAAACTTTTCAATTTCATAGAATCATAGAATCATAGAATGGCCTGGGCTGGAAAGGACCTCAAAGATCATCAAGTTCCAACCCCCCTGCCATGGGCAGGGACACCCTCCACTAGACCAGGTTGCTCAAAGCCTCATCCAGCCTGGTCTTGAACACCTCCAGGGATGGGGCATCCACACCAATTTACACCAATTACATTAGTATTTTTCTAAGCAGAAAGGAAAGGAAAGGTTGTCTGGTATAAACAGGTACATAATAATTATAACTGACAATATAGATGTCAATGACAGTGATTCTTCTTTGGAACTCTGCAGCACTGTCCAGGAAAAGGATATGAAAGTTATAGATCCCTGCAAAAAGTGTCAAAAAAAGATCAGCTATTCTCTTGCTTAGAAGACTTCTCACATTGTAAAACAAAGGTTGATAAAATAGTTTGCTTCAGTCCTCATAAGCTTTGTACCTCACATATTCATCTCAAGGACAGACACAGCATTTTCTGGTAAATCACAGGAAGTTATTTTACTTCATTTGGAATGCTTTATTTCACCACTCAAAAGAAAATGGTAGTCAGATAAGCAGGCTGCTTTACCTCCTGGCTCATCAGTGTAATTTCTCACGTACATATTCACTGCTACTGACTGATGAAATGGGAGACATATTTACTAAATCCACTGGGAGCAGAGATGGAGATGATAGTTATGTAGCACTGAAATATGAGATAAATACTGAAAAAGAAGAGCTCAACCCAAGACCTTTTTTTCAGGGTGAGAGGGCAAGTGCGGTGAAAGAAGAAAACAAGAAATGCCTTGGAAATATAGGTACTGAGTGACTCCTTTGGGGCAGCTGAGCACATAAAGATGAACAGGGAACATGAACAAGAAAAGCAAATAAAGTGGAAAGAAGATAAGGCATTTGCATATATTTTTCTTTATAAACCAATGGACTTTTATGAGCAGTAGGATCCATCCTATTGCTCATACGAGTCCATTTGTGGCCTCAGTTCCAGGAAATACCAATCACTTTAGTATAAGTTAATAGATAAACCATCAGTACTTAATCTCACACACGTGGATTCTGCGTGGGAACTATTCTATCGTTGATCAAAACCAGACCAAAGTTTTCAATCTTTTCTGACTTTAAAAAAAAAAAAAAAATCAGATTTTGATACGTTCCAATGTCTAAAACAACTTTTGTTTTCCAGAACAGAGAAAAAAAAAAAAATTTAAAAAGTTTGTCAGTAGCTCTTTGCTTTGAAAATATATGACAAACACCTACACAATATAATCTCTGAAACTAGTGTATTTGATATTTGTTTTCCTTCTGAGAAGTGGAGAAATTTAAATACCGAACATTTAAGAACTATAGCACCAGTTCATTGTTTTGTGAAGAAGTCTACAATGGTGGTTCTTATGGCATATGGTCAGTATAATTAAACATCTATTTATCTTACCTCATGGAATATCTGAAATATATAATTTGTAAAAGTCTACAGAAGTTTTGCAGTTAATCAAGAATGTATTGCTCACACAGAGCACAGGAGATGACAAAGAAGAATGCCTGTGCGTGTTCACTGATGTATAGTTTTATTTACTTGATAGATGATGAGGCTCTTTCCATCTATCTTCTTAATCTGCATTTAGCTGGTTTCAAAGGAAAAGTTTTAAATTATAGATTGTAATCGTATGTTGGCATGATATAGTACTGCATATCAATTCACTTTATGGAGCTGTTATGAAGTTAACCTACATACCACACTGACTGTGTGAGTATTAGAATTCTGATTAAAAAATGTTGACCTCATTCTTTCTTTCTAGCTCATATTCTACCAGTCTTATACTAATGTAAATCAACTTAAATGAATGGATTTCAACTAGCATAAGACTGAGACAAGTATTTAAAACTGTCTCTGATACGTATGCAATGAGCGACTTTTCTAATGTCTTTTCTAATTTTACTTTGGAAAATATTACCAGACCATAATTCATATAATACAGAAAAAATGCAACTTTTTAATTATAGATATGTGTATTTTATATATATATATATACATACACACATTATATATACACTTTCACTTGCCTTGTGGACTGATATGAAAGATTTACATCAATATATTACATTGATTTAATGATTGCAAATATTTTATAAATATCTGCATTTGTAAATCGTAGATGTCTATAAAGAGGAAAGGAAATGTATTTCCATGTAGTTTTTGAGAAGAGAATGGTATTTGCTGTTGTTCAAAGAAAGCTGTTTTTATGAACCCTTTAGTCGTTCATAAATCTTCAGCTTCCAGTCTTGCTGCAAACAGCAAGGTGTCTGTGCAGTTACAGCTTCTATACTGAGCCTTACGTGAGCTGTTTCAGAGAAGATAAAAAGCTCCAGGAGGTTCCACAACAGGGCTGCACATTACCCTTCTGTGCAGCCTCATCTACAGCTGCCTTCAATTTCTACCTGCCCTTGGGGCAGATGGCTTCAGAGCTCTTCTAGCAATGACCCTGGGATACCTTTTCTGTCCAGCATTACCATTACAATGCTGTATTAAGGACAGATGGAAATAGTCTGGACAGCCACAGTGTGCTGACAAATGCTCTGTCCAAGACTTCAGACATCATATATTCCAACAGTTTCCTGTGAGGTCTGCTCCAAAATGTCCTGAATGGATCAAAGAGCGTGAGTGGTTGTTACATTTAAACATGAATCTAATCTTAAGGCCACTCAATGAATGCAGTATACATTAGACTACTTCATATGGGAATCCACAGACTATTCTTTAATTCCCTTTACAAGATGGGCACAAAATTTTAGGATAAGGAAGGAGTTAAACAGTGAGCTTGGTAACTGAAGACCATAAACTCAATATCTGTCAAAATCGTACTTACTTCCGTAACTAAAATATTAGAAAGCTTATCATATAAAGAGGAATGCAGAAGGGTCAATAATATTATATTCTTCATTAAATTACAACTTTCCATGTGCCTAATTACTGAAATGCTATTGTACAGCCATAGATAAGTTATTGTTTATGGTTATAATTCATATTTGTAAAAATGAAAAAAATGAAAAAAAACGGATAAAAGAATTGCCTTGTCAGTACGTGTAAATTGTATTTATGTATACACTTATACATGTTTATATTTGTGTGCTCTTCTCTATATAATTTTATGGAAACACTAAAACGCATACATATTTATGAATAGCTGACATTGCATTTCGGAAAGACCTGAAGAATGTTTTAAAATATTTGCATATTCTTTTTTTTAAGTACGTGTGAATGATATCTCTTTCTGTATATAGTGTGTATATGTTTGAAATAATTCTTTTGTATATCTTAGAAATGCAATGATTACATGACTGGAAACTACTACTTTGTTTATTGAACTTTGGCAGTGCAGGGTTATAACTAACTGCATTATTAAAAGAAGAAATATAATTTTTGTTATTTTTAGTTTCCATCAAAACAGAAGTTCGTTAAAGTGCGGATCTGGGAAACTGAAAGTTCTGTCTAGAGGCCAATGTAGCACGGGTTGAAAACTTAAAAAAAACCCAACATATCTTTATCTCACTTTATAAATTTGTAATTTGCCTAGTTTCAATTTGCTTTTGATAAAGAGCCATAATTTTTACCAAATGAACCTTCATGTCTGCAAATCATGAGGCAAATTTACTGCATTTAAGACTGAAGTGTATTTGAATGTAGGTCTCCAAAGACCTTGATCTTGTTTACCTACTACAATCAAACATTGATATTTTGTAGGGTCATATTCTTAAGTGGCATAAGTTTCCCTCTGATTGGTAATGTGGGAAGATACATTTGGTGGTTTTGTGTCACGACAGTTTCTTTCCATATGTAGAAATACATAAAGAAGTAATAGATGCGGGACCTAGGAAGCTGCTACTTGTTTTTAATATTTTAACAAAATTTGTGTTTCAAAGACATTGTGGGGGAAGTATGAGCTGAGGTAAGGAGGAGAAAGAGTCAAATGTACCCCCTTCAATTACGATTCCTTTGCTCCTTATTAAAATCCTAACTTTTCTGGTGTTGAATTTCTTTCCACCAAAGCTAGGATTTTGATACTGTGCAATATTTTAACACTGTCATCCCTTGTAACCATCTTTCTTCCTCTGACTGGCATTTGTACCATACACAGTGCAAATTGCTTGGCATGTATTTTGAAAATCAATGTCAAAAGAATGACCGTGCTACTGATGTAGGTATTCTTACACCCTATGGTTCTTGGAATTGTTTAGAAAAACTCTCAAGCAACCTCCAAATACTGATTTGACAATAGTTTGATATAGCTTACACGTTTCATGCCTGTTTGTTTTACAGATATTATGTCACTCCCCCTGATTTGGTTTTAAAAATACACATTTAAAACATGTACATAAACATCTAGTTCATAAAAAGTAATAGAAAACTAACAGAAACAGAAACATGAGAAAGCTTATTCACAGTCTGTGGCTTTTCTGCTATGATTGCTAGACAGGCATCTCAACAGGGAAATCCATCATCCTGAGGGGCAGGGGAGGATATAGACATACATGTATTGTTGGACTACTTTAATGTTTAGGATTCTGGTTAGCTACTGTGATAAAAAACAGAGTAAGGCACAGTGTCTTTGCTTCATTAGTCCTTCAGCAGACCTTACTTTCAATTTTGATCTACGAGGATTCAGCTTCCTCAGTTTGTGTTGTGGTCTTTCCCAAGCCTCACTTTTTGACTGCCTTTCATGAGAGAAGTTCAGTAAGGAACACTTTAAAAAGATACCAGTGGCAATTTCAATACAGACAATCTCTCTGTCAGCCTGCCCCATCTCAGGCAGTATTTTCAAAAACAGGAGCTTAAGTTTAGGTGCTTAAAACCACATATCAATGTTTGCTTAATTTCTAAAGAATGTTTATTTAGACTTATTTTTGGCCCTTTTTCTTCTCGTCAATTTGTTATCAGTCTTGACTTGTATATTAGAGGAAGCAATTTTCAGGAATAGTACTTGAAGAATCTTATAAATCAGGATTATTCTTATGCTTTGGTCTGTTTCCTAATGGCTGAATTGGGAAATACCATGCAGATCTTTTCTCACTTTTTAAAGCTATGAATATATAAAAATACTAAAATTATTTATTTTCCTTTAACTAGTCAAACTAAATTTTGTGTTCTTGCACTGTTGTATAGCAGTGGAAATTTCAAGGTGCCAATGCCCGTAACGTTTAATGTTAAAGTATTTTCTCACTTCCCTACAATCTCATGATCTGTTAAGACAGTGAAGCTGGATAGAAAACTTCAGTTTAGACCCTCATAAATTTTGCTGCAGAGAGCTAATAGCAATACTTGTTAGAAGTTAAACTTTGAGCAGCCCCTCCATGGGAATATGTGAATATTTCCTTGGGGTTTTTATTTTGATTAGAACAGTATCTCACAAAGCAATTTTTTTAAGGCAGTATAATAATGACAGGCCTTAATACATGAGTGTACTATGTTTTCTTTCTATTTGAAGTTCCTGACAAAACACGTAACTACTTATCACTGAACCCTGTAGTATGAACACATCTCTTACACACTGTTAATGTTACCAAACTCACATTTGGAGTCCCAAAAACCTTAAGCTGAGTATTTGCTGTATACTAAGAAGTCTATATAATAGAAATTGTTCAATGAGTTTGGATCTTTTCCTGAATTAGTACTGGCACCACCAAGGAGAATTCCTTTCTTAAACCCAGTGAAGATTCTTGTTCTCCTTTGTCAGTTACACCTCACATTAATAAGTTCATTATTTAATATAACTTCATTTCCAATACCAGAAGACATTGAGGTTTTTTACAATGTTATTTATTTAAAGAGAGAATAAGGAAATCATTAATACTATAAAACAAATTAATTGCAAGTAAAAATGATAACTTGGATAACACATTACTGATGCAGAAGAAGAGATCAAATTTATTTTAACAGCAAGAAAATATAAAACTATTAGAGCATTAAACCAAGTAAAAAATCATATAAAATCTCTCTTGAAAAACAGAAGAATATTGATAAGATAAAGGCTGATATCACTGGTACTAGCCTTAACTGTAAATGTTGTGAGGTACAGTGGACTGTAAAAAGCTTTTTGGATATTTTTGGTCACAGCCTGAGCTTCTCTTGCCTAGATGATTAATTTCTGGAAGAGAAGTACAGAAATTAACTAGTAGCAAGGGTTAAAAAGTTTAAATTGCTGCGTAGGGTGAGATTTTCTATATAAGCTTTTTGTGTCATCTCACCCCGTGGAATAAAACCAGAAACATTCAGTGCAATTCCAAATCCTTTGTGGATTTTGAAGCTTAAATCCTCCTATTTTGGCCTGCTGTGCAAAGTGTTGTCACAATTAAAAGGTTCCAGAGAAGTGTATCTTATCTATCTATATCTTATAGATATCTATCTATATCTCCTGCACAGATTACAAAAATATTGCTAGAAAGCAGCTTTAAGAATGAAAAGACAGAAAACATTAACCTCTCCCACCACAGGAAATTAAGTAGTGGATATTTATGAGCACGAGTGCAAAGATCATCAAAGTTGTAGTGTGTGCATGTAATCACAAAATCTCTCTCACCCATGCTGTATCCATCCAGTATGGCTCTAATAAGTCATTGTATATAAACACTAAAATGATCTAAGCCTCTATATTGTTCTGTAACTGACAAATCGATTAGAAGTGCAGGCTCCTTTAAAGTATTCTTAGTGTTACTTTTTCTATAGAACATTTTTCAAGCTCGGCTGTCAAGGATACTTGGTAGATGGACATTTTAATGAGGGCCATTAAGCTTCTTGCTCAATGATCTTCAGAGCAACTGACTATAGTCTGTTGCTAATGCTCATCAGTTACATTTTCCGGTTATGCTAGATACACCGGAGTGTAACAGTCCTGAAAGGTTCTCCAAAACCAGTCATTACTTCCTACATGGAGAACAAAGTTGAGAGATCTATTCTGTATGGGGAGAAAAGTCTAAATTAGGGAGATTTTCAATGGAAAATCACCATTAGGGCACGTATTAGACCTGGTTAAAAACTCTGATATCTTTAGGTAACAGAATGGACAACATTTGTATTATCATTGGAGAATTTCAACAAATGTTGGGGTTATTTTAGGTTTTTGCTTTTTATTTTAATCCAGATCTGATATCTATTTTGAAATGCATCTGCCAAGTCTGTTCGTGTCTCTTTTATTTAAATATTTTATTTTT
>NW_010115769.1:0-8415 GCF_000699245.1 Pterocles gutturalis | reverse complement strand
TAATAATAGAATATACAAAACAAGTGATGTACAGTGCAATTCCTCACCATCTGCTTACCAATGCCCGGACACGGACAGTCTCTGAGCAGCCGCCCCGCCCCCCAGCCAACTGCTCTCAGTTCTATTGTTCAGCATGTTCAGCATGACATCTTATGGTATGGGATATCCCTTTGGTCAGTTGGGGTCAGCTGTCCTGGCTGTGTCCCCTCCCAAATTCTTGTGAAGTCCCAGCCTACTCACTGGTGGGGTGGTGTGAGGAGCTGTGTACATACTGCTCAGCAGTAATGAAAACATCCCTCTATTAACAACACTGGTTTGGTCACAAACATAAAATATAGCCCCATACTAGTTGCTATGAAGAAAATTAATTCTATGACAGCCAAAAGTAGCACAGTTGTGAAATTACCACCAGTACCTCCATGAACACAAAGAACAAGCACATTCTTTTCTTCTTTTTGTCACTCTACTCCTTTCCCATTGTCAATATTGTCTTCTTCAGGATAAGCAAGTGTTAATTCTCAGTTTTTCGTCACAAGACAAGAAAGCCTGACCATTCTTTTTGGTGTCCACTAGACTGTTGTCTTTCTTTAACGGCATCCTTTCAGACAGGACACAGAACTATGTATGAGAAATTACTTTGTAAATTCTGCAAGCTTATATATAGACCTTAATTATTTTCCTTTTGCGAATAAATGGCTTTACTGAGGCATTGCGCTTGTCATTCACTACACCCTTAAATTCCTTTTATTTAAAATAACTACCTACAAGTTTGTCTTAGTCATTGCAATTATCCCCACTGAATCAAATTCTTGTTGATTTATCAATTTTCCAGTTTGATGAGACAGTTTTGAATTCTAATAGTGTCTTACAACTTACTTGCCATTCCTTACATGTTCTTGTTACTGCAAATAACAGTTGAGAGCAGGTTATGTCACAAAAGAAGGAAAATTTCAAGATTTGAAGCTGCAGGAAAAGCTATTCTGGATTTGTTTGTAACCTTCAGAGGAAAACTACTAAGACTGTGAGAATGCAAGGCAACATAGGTAAGGGTTCACAGCCCATTGGAAAAGAAGGAGAAGGAACAGAAAAGTAAAAATAGTGGACTTCAAGAATGCAAATATAAGTAACGTCAGAAAATCAGTAGGTAAAATTTTATAAGTAAAAAATTTTATAAGCAAAAAAGGAGTTAAGGAAAAAGATTTCTTTCTTATAAAGAAGGGATGCTAAGGACAACAACTTAAATTATCCCAGAATGTAGAAATACGAAAAAATGCATTTGAAAACAGCTTGACTAAAATTGGCTAAATCTAGAAAAATACAAAAAGTAGAGTTTGAGTCAGATTATGAAAGATAACACAAAAGGAAAATCAGAAAGACTGAAGTACAAAATAAAGATGTTCTAAGAAATAAGTATTTTCTATGAGATGCTGAATATTTTTACTCAATTATCATGATTTCACATGTTGATTCTATATTGATATGCAGAGATATACAACTCTGTATTCACAGTCCATTTTGTTAAGTGCATTTCAATTTTTTTGTTGTTTATGCTTTTGATGTTTTGGTGCTTAAGGTAATGGCATGAACACTTCAGGTATACTTCTTAGAAAGGTGACAGTCAAGGTTTAATCATTGCAGACTTTTTTGGAAAAAAAGTTTAAAAGAGAAATGAAAAATGAACTTTCTTTCAAATAAGGTGATGGAGTGAAAACTAACCATTTTGGCAGAGGGTTTATTTTTCTTGAACTCTTACTATGATTCTTTCAATAACTTAAATTTCATCAATACTGATATTTTCATAATTTTGTAATTTTGTTCTAGGGGTTTATATGGGTTTTGCATCTATGTGGACTGTAGATATCAGGATAACATAATCTGGGAACAAGAAAGAGTTTATTGAATGAACTTTATGTCTCTGGAAAAACTATTTATTTTTGTACAACTGCATTACAGGTGAGAAATTTGTGACTTGGTACTAGCAAGAGCATATATGAAGAGTTAGTAATATCTAGTTTCTTAGGTAGGTAACGCTAATCTTCCTCTTTATTTATTATGTTAGCCAAAGCTAAGGCTGAACATCTGCCTTTTCTTAGTTAAGCTCAAAGCTTCGTTTGAAGTAGGATGTCTTTATTTTACAGCAGTTATATTTTTCTTTATTCTGTTGTTTACCAAAGCAAGGGAAAAAAGATCAGATGTTATTAGTACTCTCAAGATGTTCTAAAATTTTCCAGGGAACCAGATATCAGTTTACAAATGTGACATTTCTCATACTGCTAAAATACTGGAAAAGCAAGTTATGAAGCTTTTACTTTATGAGCGCTTGTGGCAGTCCACAAATAATAATTCCTATTAATAAGACATACAATGTTTCCCAACATGTGTCCTGATCTGCAACTATTAAGTCAATAAGCATAGCTAATCAATTTAATGTGCTTTAGGGTGAGACAAACAGTGTATACAGAGATAACAAGAAAGTAATCTCTTTATCTTTTTTTCTGTGGTAGAGCAAGCTTGGACATCCATGTATAGCTTGTTCTCTTAATGAATACTGATTGAAAATTTTTCTGGAAAGGTATTTTTCACATTAAGAAAAAAAATTTACTGTCTTTTGAGAGATATTTTTGAGAGCCTGATATCTTCTTTATGGAACTGTAAGGTGTTAATGCCTCTTTTCACACTGAGCCATTTTTATGGAAACCTGGAAATATTTAATAAATAATGATTAATTTTCTTTACTTTTTCAGAGGGAATTTACTTGTTTGGGGTCATATGCCAAAATGTAGAAAAGCCTTAATTTCGGTTAGTTTTTACTTTGCACTGAACTATTTCATGCTCTTCCTTCTTTGCACTGTCATGAAAATTTGTCCTCAACCTTCTCTTTTACCTAGTTATACACTGTCTTTTTTTTTTTGTTGTTGTTATTTTTTTTTGTTTCCCCTACAATCTGGGATATTTATATCTGTGTTTTCAAAACATGCTTAATATCTACCTTGTCTTGAGAACGATTGTATCACTGTAACTTTGAAATGACCTTTTATGGGCCGAAGAAAACAACCACAAATGAGTAAGGATGTTGTTGGAAAAGACTACTATTTTTATTTCTTTTTTAAATTGAATCTCCAACTTACTTTTTGTCTCATTACCTTGACTATTCCACATTCAGCTGAGAGGATAAAATGTACACAAACATTATCAGCAGATTCTGACAAACACTGTTATGATTTCTCTTTTGCAGAATAAAGTAAAGAAATCCTGCAGGGCATTGAATTTCTGGACTGTCTGAACAGATAGATGTAGTCTAATTTTTTACATCTTGTATAGGAAAAACCACATACTGTCAAGCATATCAAAGGTAGAAATATTCCTTTAATAAACAGATGTGATCAATTGAAAAGCTGTAGAATGTATTTTAAACTGTTTATTTAAAATACATTTAATTAGATTTTATAGTCTTGTAGAGCTGCATTAAGATAGAGAAAAGAAATCGATAAGACCCATTTGGTCACCTACTCTGTCCTTCAGGGGGTCAGTAAAGGATTGTTCCTTACAGTGTACAATAATGATTTTATCTAACTATGCAACTCCTAAGAACATCCAATCAAAATCTCTCAATCAACAAAGCATTCTGCAAGTCTTTTTCAGTAAATTGGGGTTTTTGACTCCTAAGTAAGTGAGCTATTACAGTTGAAGGAAAAAAATGAAACCTACATCCATTAAAATAAGATTTTTAAACAAACTTCGGACAAAAATCAGGGCTTTGCGAGTCTTTGTACATTTCAGGACAGGATGGCATGAAGCACTGCAGTGCAGAGTAGACAAGTGTATTAAGGTAAAGGGTTGTGAATCAAGTAGACAATTGAGAATTAGCATTTTCTTTTTACCTATCAAATAGGCTTTGTAAATTATATCTCTCTTGACAATAACCCTCTGTTCTGAATTGTTTGATTTTTAGCTTCTCCAAGCTGTCACTTTTCACAACAACTTTTTATTTCTCAGTATGTACATTAGGTAAATATTTCACAGCAGATTGAAGGACAGTATGAATTAACTAGGCACACTTTGTGTGAATCATGGATCATCTTTTGTCCTAACAGAGTCTTATTAACTGTTCTGTTGGTTTATTGGTTTCCAATTGAGCTATACTCTGCATGTTCATATTTCAGCTCACGGGTTTGTTTGCCCCTAGTTTTACTCCATCCTGACTGTTCACTTCCCTGCTAAATCAGAATAGAGAAGTTAACATAAGAGAACCTATGTTAACTTTACTGTCTAAAACTGAAGTATACGGGACAACCTGTATGCATAACTGCAACTCACTGAGATTCTGGTTGGCTTGCAGATCTGTCACTTTTCCATCCCCTTTTTTGTTGTTGTTGTTATTGTATGGCGCTTTAACCAACTCTCTTGCTTTACCAAAGGTGTTACTTTATGTTATGACTTGGTGGAGTTTTCCTTTCTAATCAGATCTGTTCTTCTTGATTGCTTTCCCTTTAAACATCAGCTCTGCTGAAAGTAGGTTTCCCAGCCATCTGGACCGATAATCTTTATCCTTAGTCCTTAAATAAACCTTCATGTTCCTTCCTACTAGTGTAATCAGGGGTTTTGTCTAAGTAAAGATGAAAAAAAAACTTTCCATCAATATTTACAGTATTTCCACAATGAATCCTTATTCCTGTGTATATATGTAACCTACTAATGTTTATAATGTTACTTTACAAGCACTACCACAAGTCCAGGCAATATTTAACATATGGAATTTCAGGAGATCCTTCACTCTTGGTAACTGATATTGTACTTGCTTCTGAGAGCTTTAATCTGTGTCTTTGTCTGTTTGCTCGCCTGTGGGAAGATTAGTTCTTATAATAATTTACATTCTCTATATCTTGTATGTAGGTGGCTGAAGAATTCCTGGCAGTCTGACAAGGAATGGGCATGTCAACTGATGCTGAATTAAACAGATTTGTGTTTCATTTTAAAGGTCCTCACAGCATAGATACTTCAAAAATGCAGTATTTAGGTGCACTTTCCTCCTTAAAGATTCTGAGCATTGTGTAATATGACTTGTTTGTTCATTTGGGGTTTTTTTGAAAGAAAAAATGTTTATACTTTAAAAATTTTCTGGACTTGCCAATGGGTGAACTGTGGCAACTAGTTGCCTCTGCTGCAAACCACCATTACCACTAGTTTCGGCAGTTACCAGTTGTGCATTGATTGAGAGATTCCTAATTAATTATATAATCATAGAATGGCTTGGGTTGGAAAGGACCTTAAAGATTATCAAGTTCCAACCAGTCTTCTATGGGCAGAGACACCATCCACTAGACCAGGTTGCTCAAAGCCTCATCCAACCTGACCTTGAACACCTCCAGGTATGGGGCATCCACAACTCCTCTGGACAACCTGTGCCAGTGCCTCACCACCCTCACAGTACAAAGCTTCCTCCTAATATCTAATATAAATCTACCCTCTTTCAGCATAAAGCTGTTACTGCTTGTCCTGTTGCTACACTCCCTGATAAAAGAGTGCCTCCCCATCTTTCCTCTACGTCTCCTTTAAGTACTGGAAGGCTGCTATCAGGTCTCCTCGGAGCTTTATTTTCTTCAGGCTGAACAACCCCAACTCTCTCATCCTGTCCTCATATAGGAGGTGCTCCATCCCTCAGGTCATCTTTGTGGCCCTTCCCTGGAACCTCTACAACAGGTCCATGTTATTCGTGTGCTGAGGACTTCAGAGCTGGATGCAGTACTCCAAGTGGGGTCTCATGAGAGCAGAGTAGAAGGGGAGAATCATTTTGCTCGACCTGCTCGTCACACTTCTTTTGATGCAGCCCAGGACACAGTTGGCTTTCATTGTCAGCTCATGTTGAGCTTCTCAACTAACAGCACCTCACGCACCTCAGGGCTGCTCTCAAACCATTCTCTGCCCAGCCTGTATGTGTGCTTGGGATTGCCCCGACTCACATGCAGGGCCTTGCACTTGACCTTGTTGAATTTCATGAGGTTTGCATGGGTCCACCTCTCAGGCCTGCCGAGGTCCCTCTGGATGGCATCCCTTCCCTCCAGTGTGTTGACTGTGCCTCACAGCTTGGTGTAATCAGCAGACTTACTGAGGGTGCACTCAATCCCACTGTCCAGGTCTCCCACAAAGATGTTAAACAACAGTGGTCCCAGTACCGACCACTGCAGAACACTGCTCGTCATCTGTCTCCACTTGGACATTGAGCCATTTACCACAACACTTTGGATGCGATCATACATCCAGTTCCTTATCCAGCATGTGGTCCAACTGTCAAATCCATGTCTCTCCAATTTAGAGAAAGGATGTCATGTGGGACAGTGTCGAGTGCTTTGCACAAGTCCAGGTAGATTATATCAGTTGCTCTTCCCTTATCCACCAATGTTGTAGCTCCATTGTAGAAGGCCACTAAATTTATAGGCACAATTTGCCCTTGGTGAAGCCATGCTGGCTGTCATCAGTCACCTCCTTATTTTCCCGGTGCTTCAGCAGAATCTCCAGGAGGATCTGCTGCATGATCTTGCCCGGCACAGAGGTGGGACTGACTGGCCTGTAGTTCCTCTGGTCTTCTTTGTTTCCCTTTTTCAAAATAGGCATTATGTTTCCCCTTTTCCAGGCAGCAGGAACTTCACCTGACTGTCATGACTTCTCAAATATGATGGATAGTGGCTTAGCAACTTGATCTGTCATTTCCCTCAGGACCCACGGATGTATCTCATCAGGTCCCATGGACTTGTGCACCTTCAGAATCCTTAGGTGGTTTCAAACCTGATCTTCTGCTACCATGGGTGGTTCTTCATTCTCTGAGCCCCTGTCTTTGCCTTCTGAGGCTTGGGTGATGAGGCTTGAGCACTTGTCAGTGAAGACTGAGACAGATAAGTCATTGAGTACCTCAGCCTTCTCCATGTCCTGTGTAACCAGGACTCCCATTTCCTTTCAGAGATGGCCCACAGTTTCCCTAGTCTTCTTTTTATCACCACGTGCCTATAGAAGCTTTTCTTGTTGTCCTTGACGTCCCTGGCCAGATTTAATTCTATCAGGGCTTTAGTTTTCCTAACCTGATCCCTAGACTTTTGGACAATTTCTCTGCATTCCTCCCAGGATATCCTGTCCTTGATTCCACCTTCTGTATGCTTCCTTTTTCTGTTTGTGTTTGCCCAAGTGTTCCTTGTTCATCCATGCAGGCCTCCTGGCATTTTTGCCTACCTTCCTCTCTGCTGGGATGCATTGGTCCTGAGATCAGAGGAGGTGATCCTTGAATATTAAGTTGCTTTCCTGGGCCCCCCTTCCCTCCAGGGCTTTGTCTCATGGTACTCCACTGAGCAGATCTCTGAAGAGGCCAAAGTCTGCTCTCCTCAAGGCCTGGGTAATCAGTTTGCTACACAGCCTCCTTCCCTAAAAATCTTAAATTCCATAGTCACCACACTCAAGCTTTCCCTTGAGCTTCACATTCCCCACTAGCTCTTCCTTGTTGGTGAGAACAAGTTCCAGCATAGCACCTCTCCTTGTTGGCTCCTCTGTCACTTCGAGATGGAAGTCATCAACAGTGCATTCCAGAAACCTCTTGGATTGCTTATGCCCTGCTGTGTTGTCCCTCCAACAGATATTGGGGTGTTTGAAGTCCCCCATGAGGACCAGGGCTTGTGAACAGGAAGATGTGCCTATCTGCCTATAGAGGATCTCATCTGCTTGCTCTTCCTGGTCAGGTGGCCTGTAGCAGACCCTCACTATAATGTCCCCTGTCCCTGCCATCCCTTTAATCCTGACCCACAAGCTCTCTGCTGGCCCCTCGTCCATCCGCCTGGTGGCGCTCCCTTTACTCCAGCTGGTCACTGATATAGAGGGCGACACCACCTTGTCTCCCCTGCCTGTCCTTCCTAGAGAGCCTGTATCCCTCCATTCCAACACACCAGTCATAAGATCCATCCCACAACCTCTCTGTGATGCCAATAAGATTGTAGCCCTCCAGGCATGTGCACATCTCTAACTCCTCTTGTTTATTCCCCAGGCTATGCTCATTTGCATTGACACACTTCAGTTGGGAGACTAATGAAGCTGACATACTGGCAAGAAGCCCTTTATGTTGCTCTTCAGGTGCTTTCCTACTGGTCTGTGATTCTTTTTCAGGTTCTGAACATCTATCACTAGCCCTGGATTCAAAATGTTGTGACTGGGATGGATAGAAGTTCCCCTCCTACAGCAACTTTCCCCCTCCCCCAGTTGAAAAAGCCTATACATGACAGATAAGTAACTGGCTGGATGGTTACACTCAAGTGGTAAGAGATAATAAAAAATGTTTTTATGAATACATTAACAACGAAAGGAGAGCTTTGGAGAATCTCCATCCCCTGTTGGATGCAGGGGGGAACACTATCACCAAGGCAGAGGAAAAGGCTGAGG
>NW_010115768.1:0-11331 GCF_000699245.1 Pterocles gutturalis | reverse complement strand
CCTATCCCAGCTGGACCCAGGACAAGCACCAAGACTATCCTGGAACTTTCAATGAACTTAAATGAACCTGGATTTGTCAGGCCATTAATCATGCCATCTTAGCTACTTGAAATAAACAAAAAGAGTAAACTAAATAATATGTCAGTAAAAGTATAACTACTCTGAGACCAAAATCACTATTCCTTACTCCTGATAACTTGTGGCTGTTTTAGCGAATTACATAAAAAGAAATTCCGTTTCCTTAAGACCTCTCTTGATTCCTGTTCTCCATTCTTTAAAATGTTTAGGTGTTTTTTAAATAAACTTTTGCTACAAACTAGTTAAGCTTACAGTATTTATTAGGGTGGAGGATTACATCAGTACTGCATAAGATTTACTATAAAGATTGATATAGATTTTAATCCTAATTGCTTTTTTGTGTCACTTCTCTTTCATATATATTAATACACAACCCTCTCGAGACAAATATCCAATATTATGAATTCTGGAAAATACCTACCGTGTAAAACTGATTTGGTGCTTAAGGTATATCTAAGTGAAGAATTTAGTTCCTGACTAGAAAAGACTCTCTGGGATTTTTTTATGTCAATTCCCCGTATTTTGTACTTATAGAAAGTTCTGCTGTGATGTACTTCACTGTGGTTCCTGTGGAAACTCTGTTGCATTTCTGTGTGTGTCTTTTTCGGCTTTTGATTTGATGCAGCTGGTGGTCATCCTGCAAGCTAAGTTAAATAAAGAATTCATTGATTTTGCTGCCTTCATAGTCTCTTTCTCTCTCAGACACTGACCTCCTCCTCACATATTGGTTAAGAAACACATCATACTGAAAGACATCAGTATATCTCATGTTTATTCACTTGTGTCAAATGAACAAGATGCACAACAGTATATAAAACTATTGATGGCACTGAGTGGAAATAAACTGAGTACTACAAGTGCCATGAAGTGAGGCACCAACTGGTACCTGAGCAAAAGATGTGGACTTTGCATATGTCCAAGCATAAGAAATTCAGTTTGGGTACAATATGAACTTCAACCAGCCCTCAGATAAAAAATATTTTGGTTCAAACAATATGATTAATTAGTGTTTCCGTTGCCATGGGTAAAACAGTCCTGATTCCAGGAATATCACTTCATTTAATTTATTGACAACTAACATAATATTTTAGTTATGGTCTCAGATATTAATAAAACAAAAAGACAGGTAGAAAAAACCCTTTTCTACTTTTTGCCCAGGTTTTACCCCAGTCCAACAGCCCTCCTTACCCCCTTCCTAGTCTCAACTTCCTTTGCTTTTGCAGTGCATTACACATGGTCCCTCCCAAATCCTTTGGAGAGGCGATGGGTAGTCCAAGAGGTCAAGGCCAGTATCTTTCTGCTGCTCTTTGCTTATTACTTTTCTCCACTGCTCCTCGCTTGTCAATTATTTCCTGTGCTCCAGTTTGGATTATTCATGGGCTTCTGTCCCCTTCAAGGTGTCCCTTCCCCAGCATGGGTCCCTTCATGGGCCCCAGACCCCCTGGGGGTACACCTACCCCAGTTCCTCCACAGGCTGCACTCTGTTTAGGGCTGTCCCTTTCCTACTGTGGGTTCCTCCACAAGCCTCAGTCCCTCAAGGGTATCTGCTGCAGCACGGGTCGCCCACAGGCTGCAGTACCTCCTCTAGCACAGAGCACCTCCTTCCAAGTGTACATTTCCAGCATGTCCCCAGCAACGTCCCTTTCCATGTACCTCTCCCCTTTTTGTGTGTCCTCCTGCGTCTTCTCTTACATGTCTCCTGTTTCCCTTTTTGTGTGGCCTCATGTACATCATGCTGGAGTGCCTACTACCCTTTCTTAAACACGTCTGAGCCATGGCACCATGTGATCCTCTGATGCATTGATGTTTTGGTGCCTGATGGGGTAACCTGTGTAAGTGGGGCTCCCCTGCTTTTTAAATTAATTTCTGGTAATAATGTTGTCCCCGTGCAGAGTCTTTCTTAGAAATAATAAACACAATTGGCAAAGTAGCTGGTGACTTTGTGAATTGCAAGCCAACAAAAGTCTGGACATCTCTAATTCATAACCATGCCAGATTAAATTACACTAGTACAGTGAATCAGCCTTCATTTTTCAGACATATGGTCAATGTTGATTCCAGATACCTTCAATAATTTCCTGTGATGCCTCTAAAACAGCATCTTGCACTACTCTCTACTCAACCCCTGCCCTCATCATCTTTCCCTCTCAACTCAGAGGCAGAGCCATGAGTAGATAGAGCAGGCTGCAAACATCATGGATCCTTACTTTGAAGACTTATGAGTTCATTTATTTATGAGCCAGACTTTATGTCTGTGATTTCTGACACCTATGTATGCACATGGATTGGCACAAAGTGCAATGCAATAAGAAATGCCTGCAATAACCTGGCGAAGCTGAAAAATAAATGCGGTATAATACCATTTCGGCAAGTGGGGATTTTGCACATCTTTTCCCACACTACCAGCAATGGAAATTCTTCCTTATGTAATATAATATCAATTTTCACTTACTATCCCCCACAGACTTTCTAGCAATCACCCAAATATAGTTACAGTAACTTTTTTCCTTTTTTCTTCTTTTAATTATTCTATATTGAATCCCACTGTTAAACTTTTCATGCATAGTTCAGTGAATCTCTCTCTCTCTTCCTCCACCCCTTCCTTTCCTTGAGATCAACACCTAAGCAACAAATCTGTGGAAACACAGAGAGCTGGCAAGTTTGTTACATATGTAATAAATTATTTTCCCTATGGACATCATCATTCTCAAGAGGAATGAACTCATTACCCTCTTCTCTGCGTATTAATGGAATACCTTTATTAGTGGCTGTAATACCAGATAGTAAAGTGAGGATATAAATTCTTAACACAAAGAGATATTATCAGGTCTTATATCCACAGAATAAAGTTGAGGTTGACATTAGTTACACACACTGGAGTAAGTCTGAAGATCTTTCACAGAAAAAAAAAAAAAGTGTACTTCCTCCCCACTTGCAGGTAGCTGAGCTCTCCATACACTTATACTATTGCAGTTGGAAATTACTGGTGGCATTTTATTTGCATATTCACACTTTCTTAGCTTCTATGGCTCTGACTGCTTTGAAAATTCAGATAAATAAATTACTAAAATCAGAACTTCATTGTAGGAATTATTTAACAGTAATTCAATAGATTTTAACAAAGGTATATTTATTGAGTTTGAGAAACAATCAGAAAAGATGTTTTCCTTCTCTCCAAATTTTACTTCATTTCTAAAAATCTATTAGAATTATCTGGATGTCAAATATTCTGAAAATAAAATTTAAAAAATAGATATGTAATCTGAAACAAAGCCTAAGTTTCGTTTGTTGCTAAGGATGGTTTATTCTTTTAAGCTAATATTTCTCTTTGAAAGGGCAATTTTCAAAACAAATTTGACCCTGTTGTGAATAACAGTAATATTTCTTCTTTTTCATTCTGACAATTGAATAAGAAAATAGGCCACACACATGCTATTATATAGGCCATTGCTACCCTGAAGCTTAATTTTTTGTATTAATATTATTTGCATTCAAAAAGGTAATAGAATTTTTAAACAAAAGAGCGATTCTCCTATAGACATTTCTGTGATATATTGGACTCCTTGTTTTATAAGGTTTTTGAAGTAGTAGTTTTAGAAGCAGAGAGCAATAACAAAGGCAAGGTTTCTGTTCTGAATTCTCTACTTTAAAGATTTTACTTGTGTACCCAAAGAGTTTATATGCCTATCCGATTATCAGTGGAGAGAAAAGAGAGAACATCCACAGATTTTGAAAATTCTGAGTGGATAACATTTAAACGAATATATGTGAAAATGGTGGTAAGCTACCTGTGTGGATATGCAGATGACTGCATGCCTTTGTAAAATCAAGAAGCAACTATAACAGTATAAAAAGCCTTAAATCTATGATTGGCACTGCTTCCTTCCTTGGTAACTACAGCTGTAGGAACCAAACGCCTTTCCATCTGTCACAATTTTTTCAGGATGTTTTTTCTTATATTTCAATGACTTTTTTGTTAAAAATTAATTTAAATGAAAGGAAAAGTACTATGAAAGGAAATTTTTTAACTTATTGTTACTTGTGGTGATGAAAAGATTGTGCCACTCACAGAATACTTGGGATCCTGTACTATAATTCTCAGTGACGATATTTCGTTGTGCTACAGAAAAACTGCTTAATTTCAGCTTTTCTCCATAATGGTAGATTTTTCCATCAGAATGCTTAGAAGACAACTACTGAAGTTACAGATCCAGCAGTTCTGCTCATGCAAATCACAGAAAAAGGACTGGGAGTCCAAATCACTGTGGTTCTCAAACACAACACTGGTTTAGACTGCCTCAGTACAGTTTCTGAACAAAACATTTTAGGTTAACCTAGATTATGTGGTCAGATCAATCAGGTATTCTCTTCAAAACATTTCCATGTTAGCAAATACGTCTTTTAGATGCACAGATGCCCACACTGCTAGGTGTCTGATAAAGCACTAGACACCCACAGATAAACTGGAGTTGAACCCTTGATTTGTTTGAAACATTGGGCTTCCTGCACCTGTGCAGAGTAATTCTACATCACAACCACTCCGAGTCTGACATGAAAAACTTGGCATATACAAGGTGTTGGGTACTTTTTAACATTTGGCACTGTCCTTGTTCTTCATATTTAAAGTCTGACAAACCTGTTGAGAAAGAGGACCTGCCAGAAAGGAAAGAATCTTCCATGGACCATTCTCTTACGCGTTTTACTCAAAACCCACCCATAAAATGTTGCATATATAAACACATTCTGTCATTTTCAAGAGTGATAAGCTGAAATTCAATGTCTGCTTTCCATATTTTGCACTATCCTTGCTATACATTTTTTCCTGGCATAATTTCCCTTTAACTTCTTTGTCTCCCAAAAGAGTCCATACCCCTCAACATAAGTTTTTACCCTGTAAACGTTAGTGCTTCTGCAGTGCTTCACCCTTAGCCATGCATGAACACACCTCAAAAGCACGGCTTGGGTCACCAGTTATTTCATTGTGCTTGCAGTGATGTCACTGTGGGATTCAGCAGTGTCACCGTGATCCTGTTCACTGGGAATCTGACGGGGCCTGTGTGTCTTTAATAGCTGCGTCTTTACATCTTGTTTTCACCTTAGTCTATGTGAATGTTTCTTCAGATATTTATAATTCGCAGCTGTATAAACTACATATGAGGTGAGAAACAAGCTTTAGAAACTTTGTGTCGTATTATTCCATTGTGCTCCAGAAATGTCACAGCCTAAGACTGATAGATGCTGTGTATTTATCTTTCTCATTTGAAAAAGCAATCTTCTTATCAAGACCAAGATCTATTGATAAGAGACAATTTTTAGCAATTGAAAAACCTGACTGGGATCAGCTAGTCACACTTAATAATCAATTTTAATTTGGAATATAAATTGGAATGGCAGATCATTGCCCAGGGATATGAAGAGATGTACATAGGAGGAGAAGACAGAATGTTCTTTTCTCTCTCTGTAAAGGCAATTCACTCCATTAAAAAAGGAAAAAAAAAAATGCTTCTTCATCTACTACTTAGAATTTAGTGTAAGCATTTTATGAATATTTTAATGTGATCCACAGACATAAACTTTCAAATACTTGTGGAATGATTAAAGTCGAGTGATCCCACAAAGATTTACAGGTTTCAAAATGGGCTTGGAGTAATTCTTTGGTTTGCAAGATCTATTCCATTCTGTAAATAGGTTTAACTCAAAAAACCCAGTCTATTGCAAATGCACAACACCCACTCCCTGAGCTGGGATAATTCTCTGTAGTTCAGCTGAAGTCAGTACATCCGTACTAGTAAAATCACTGCTTCACAATACATTAATTGAAATACCTACTCCAAACTCTAGAGACTAGACAATAGTGCTAGAGAAAGAAGTCACCTGAGAGTTAATGATGTGGTAAGGGAAGTAAGAGAGGCAGCCTGAAAATGTATAACTTCAGACAGGATGTGAAAGAAAAGCAAAGGCGGTTGTTATATGTATAAATCTCTTTTACACTGAAAGAGAGGAGACCAGAATCTCACAGCCTGCAGTACAAGAAAGAGACAGTGGGAATAAACAGAACCACAAGAGGCACAGGAATGAATGGAGGACCATTAAGAAATTAGATAAAATACTGTAAAAAATTGTATGGTTTTCATCAGTCATAATCTCGAAGTATTATGGTGTTTGCAGTTTTTATTTTTCGCATACGTTATGTGGAAATATCCTTAAGCCATCCTATAAATATTCATGAAGACAGGTTTTGACTCAGATATTGTCTTTTGAAGTTATATGGAAATTACAGGGTTTGTTGCTTGAGTTACCCTCTTTCCTTATTTATGCTGATTCATCACTTTTATTTCCAAAGTTTTCTGTCTGCCTGGTTTAAGTAGAACTTCATTTGGAAATCTGAGCAGGAGCTTACTCCCTTTTATACCTTGGAGCTTTTCATTTTCACCAAATTATCCCTTTAAACTGCCTGATAAGATTTTACATACAGATCTGCAGCTTTTTGTGTTCCCAAGTCTAGTTATGCTCTATGGTTCTATGTTCATTTGCATAATTCACCCAATTATCTAATAAAAATCTGTCAAAACAGTATCCTTGTAGTATCTTTACTGGTGCTAGGCTGTAGAATAAATCTAGCTGCAGGAATCTTGCTGTGGCCTTTACTGTAGGCATTTGAATCTGTAATATCTGTTACCTCAATTAGCTCCCATGGTCCTTTTGGCAAGGTTCCCACCATACCCCTACGAAGGCAACCCTCTCTACACAAATATAAAGACACTTTTCACACGTCTGAATTAACATGTCATCCATTGCCTTGAAAGAAAACTGTATAATGACATAAAAAAAAATAAGATGAGAACTATCACATTAATTTCTGGTAGTGCATTTCACTAAACCTCTGACAGACCTCCCTGGTAAAGTACAAACACAGTCCAAAAAATGATGCCTCCACTGAAGCACTAGCAACTCCCCAAGAATACTTTCCCTGAAAGTATTTAGAGTAATTTGCGACAACAGCTTGTGTGGCAAATATAAGTTTTAGGGGAAAAGGCATCTACAGATTTAACTTTGGGGTGAAAAAGAAAAAAGAAATAAAATATGACGTATCTAAGAGAAAAATGAAACCTGAAACAATGCTCCCAGCAGATCACTTAACCACTGTTCAGAGTTGGCATTTATTACAATGTCAGATCATTTGAGTTCCTAGTCAGACAATCAAAACTTCACCCTAAATTTTTGTTTCTTATGTAACCATTGTCTGTACAGGAGACACTGAAATTCATGATTTCGCAGACCTGTGGGATACATATATTACTAAATAACACTTTTTTTTCCCCCAACAATTTTACTATATTTAGCCCTTCCAGCTCCTTGCAAATTGTCTGAAGCACTTTACATACTATTAGCCTTTTTCAGAAATCTTTACCATGACTTTGTATTTCTTCAGCACTACAAAGGTATAATAGCAAAAGCAAGACCATTTGCCTTGTTGCTAAACAGTTGTCATCATTCACCATGAGTGTAGATGAAATACAGAACAAGTCTCATTTAAGACACAGAATCACAGAATGGTTTGGGTTGGAGTGGACCTTAAAGATCATTGAGTTCCAACCCCCCTGCCATGGGTAGGGACACCTCCCACTAGACCAGGTTGCTCAAAGCCTCATCCAGCCTGGCCTTGAACACCTCCAGGGATGGGGAATCCACAACTTCTCTTCCAGTGAACCACCACCCTCACAGTCAAAAATTTCTTCCTAGACCCTCTTTCAGCTTAAAACCATTACCCCTTGTCCTATCACTACACTCCTTGATAAAGAGTGCCCCCCACCTCTCCTGTAGGCCCCCTTTGAGTACTGGAAGGCTGCTAGAAGGTCTCCCCAGAGCCTTCTCTTCTCCAGGCTGAACAAGCCCAACTGTCTCTACCTGTCCTTGTACAGGAAGTACTCCAGCCTTCTGATCATCTTCATGCCCCTCCTCTGAACTCTCTCCAACAGGTCCGTGTCATTCTTATGTTGGGGCTGGATGCAGTACTCCAGGTGGGGTCTCACAAGAGCAGAGTAAAGGGGGAGAATCACCTCCCTCAACCTTCTGGTTATGTATCTTTTGATGCAGCCCAGGATACAGCTGGCTTTCTGAGCTGCAAGCACATGTTGCCTGGTCATCTTAAGTTTCTCATCAACCATCACCCCCAAGTCCGTCTCCTCAAGGCTGCTCTCTATCCATTCTCCTCCCAGCCTGTATTCGTGCTTGGAATTGCCACAATCTAGGTGAAGGACCTTGCAATTGTCCTTGTTAAGCTTCATGAGGTTTGCATGGGCCCATCTCTCAAGCCTGTCAAGGTCCCTCTGGATGGCATCCCTTCCCTCCAGCATGTCCACCACACCACACAGCTTGGTGTCATTGGCAAACTTGCAGACAGTGCACTCAATCCCACTGTCCATGCCTTCAACAAAGATGTTAAACAAGACCAGTCCCAATACTGAGCCCTGTGGAACACCACTTGTCACTGGTCTCCACTTGGACATCAAGCCATTTACCACAACTCTTTGAGTGTGACCATCTACCGTCTACATCTTAAGGAAACTGCATCAGTTAGTAGGAAGATCACACATCTTACACGTTATTAACAAAATTGAGAACAGCACCTCTTTTTTTATTTCATCAAATTGTGTGCACAAGCTACCCTAGATGTTACAAAAACATCCCACAGAAAATGAAACTGTGGGAATGGAAATAGAAATACAGTAGAAGTGAAAGTGCAAGCAGACCAGGTCACTGCAGTGAAGTGAAGAAAGGAAAAAGGCTGGGATATTTCTGTCATAATCTAGGTTTCTAAAGCTCTTTTAGGGTAGCATTCATCATGCATACATCTGTTCTACTGTCACTGCCCACTCATGTCTTCAAACTGTAGGTGTCTGCATTTAGCTAACAATTGCAGAACACGCGCAGCACACACACACAATCCTGACAATTCAGGCTGTTAAAATACATCTACGTCTCATCATGAAACAGCTCCCACGCCCCAGATGTCTAACTCCCCCTTCCATCAAAGACCTTACTTTTAGTTTATATCCAGACTTGTGGTAAGTTATCTTGTATTTTGAAATTAAGGCTCATAAATCAGCAAATGTACTCTTAGTGACTGACCAGTAAGGACACCATATGTAGACTCTTTGATCCCTTAACCTTTGTAGACTACATGAATTGAGAATAACAGGAGGCACTGTTAAAGCAGAATTTTTAGTTACGGGAAATTTCTAGCTGGTTTCCTGGGTCTCTTGCGTTCCTGATGGACTGTGCTTGTTTTTTCTCTTCCCTTTTTCATGTCCTTTTTCTTCTACAGCAAAATTCCATTCAATTGGGTAGTCAGGGAAATCTACCTAGTAACACAAATGTATTTATTCTTCTTTACAAAAATAGTATTAAGATTTGAAGCTAATATATATCCTGAGAATAATGATTTTTTTTCAGGAATACGTACAGAAGCAACTGATTTGTTTCTTCTCATATGTGTTCTATTGCAATGGCGTTGGTGGAAGAAATGGTCTCTCTGAGTCCAAGACTTTAGCCATACTTTTCATAAAATACTACAACTAATAATGTAAAGGTTCAAATGCTCTGAGAGAACTTTGAGGGTGTAAGGGTGCATAGATACAGTGATGAACTTGGTGGTATTTGGTGCAAAGGTCTTCAGGCTTTCTTACTGGGTACCCAGTACAGTTTGATGTTAAAAATAGCTGCCTTGGGATACATCAATATACCCCATGATATACCAAAAGGTATTTAATTTATTATATATGAATACAAATTGAGATCACCACTGTTTTATCTCCATTTTCTACAGCTCTATAGAAAAATCATTCCAGTGAGCCACTCTTGTAGAGATATTGTTTTTTAAAGAAAGGGGTTTATTTTTCTTGTCCTGAATTCAAAATTACTGAATTTAGAGTAATTTCATGGATAAATTCTGTAATTACCTCAGTGGTTGGCACTTAGATCCTACCGTTAGATCTGGGGTTCAAATTGTCAGAACAGGGAGAAAGAATACATAGAACCTTTGTCTGCAAAAATACATACTAGTGTGCAGGCAAGGAGAAGCAAAGCAGTGACAGGACAAGGGGCAATGATTTTAAACTGAAAGAGGGGTAGATTTACATGGGACATTGGGAAGAAATTTTTCACAGTGAAGAAGGTGAGACACTGGAACAAGTTGTTCAGAGAAGTTGTGGAAACCCCATCATTGGAAGTGTTCAAGGTTAGGCTGGATGAGACTTTGAGTAACCTGATCTCAAGTGAAAGAAGTCACTGCCCATGGCATGAGGGTTGGACTAGATGATCTTTAAAGGTCACTTAGTACCCTAACCTGTGACTCCATAATTAAACATCTGCTCTATCACCTCACAGAAGAGTTGCAAAATAATATTCCAATGGCAACTCTGCAGTTCCCTTGTGTCTTGAAGTGAAAGAAAATTCTCTTTTCCCCTTGCCTCACCAGCTCACATGCTCAGAAGCCTCTACATACTAGGTCCCAGTGCCAACATGTGATATTGTCTTTGTGTACTTTCAGCTCTTCCAGAAAGAAGTAATAATAGATTCTTATTAATGGATGGTGGCAATGTCTAGCCCATCACTGTGAAAAGACAAGTTTATTGTTACCTTAGTTACAAGTCTGTGTGTACTGATTCATTGAAGAATTTTAATTACAATAAGGTTATTCTTGTCTGAGGATATTTTCTTCCTGTCTTTCTTGATCCATGAAGTTTCCTCTGGATTCATTTCATTTTTCATCATCTCTTCCACAATTTCAGCAAGTTAATTGCAAAAGAAAACAAAAATCTTAGAAACAACAGCAGGAAGGAGTTCCAGCCAGCAAATACACCTCACAAAACCCTGTTATCTCTTAAAATTCTGTTTGTACTTCTATGATGTGTCATTCTTACGATTTTCTCATTGCAGGCACTACTTCTTGCAGTCCTTTAGATGTCCTGTAGTTGATTTCTAAATTCAGTAATTAAAAATATCTGCAGGATACTAATTTTTTGCCATAGAAAGGTTGCACTGTGTATGCATAGCACATCATTGCCTTGATCAGGTGCACAGCTGTGTACACGGCTTGTTGCCATCTGGAGTCCATCTAACCTACAGGGTTGGTAACTGCAGGTACGAAACCAGATTTATAGATTTTATTTTCTTTACTAGGGAGACTGCACTCATTATTTGCCTATTTGAGTCTTTAATTTCCATTAATAATTATTCATATATTATATT
>NW_010115767.1:0-12306 GCF_000699245.1 Pterocles gutturalis | reverse complement strand
TGCTGTACTGGCCAACATAAAAAAATCCAGAAAACACAGATGCCAGAAAGACACAGCTGTATGTTTGCCTCTGCTAATCCACCTGATTAAGATGCACTGCTACATTCTGGGAAAAATTCTACTCCCATGCTAACTAAGATATATCTGTAAATTCAATGGAGAGTAGAACTTGGCTTGATTCACTATTTCTCGTTTGATAAATTTATTCCCTAATGGTTTGATCTTGCTTTGCAATCAAACCCCCTCAAAACAGTCAGTTGGTTGCTTGGGTTTCTTGGGGGGTTTTTTGGTTTTGGTTGTTTCTTTTTTGCTTTAAACTTCTCAGTGAAACAAAACCTTCGGTTGTTACTTTTTTTAATTATTCACTTGGTTAAAGAAATAAGCTTAGAGAAAAAGGGAAGATATTTTCATTTAGGAATGAATAATGGCAGAACAATGAGGGTTCGTTTCCACGTCTGCTGTCACACTACCAAAAAATGAGAGAATAATGAGAACAAAAACCAAGGAGCATAATGGTAGTCTTCACATTTGCAGAGGTAGCCACAAAGTGGAAGATACTAAACTCTTTACCACATTCAACTTGGTGAAAACAAGAATTAATTGATTGAAGTTGGGAGATTAACAGTATGAGCAAGTGTTTCAAGTGTACAGAATACCAGAAAATAACTACCACAGAATACCAGAATTCCTAGGAATGTTATGGATGGCTCATCACTGGAATCTTTAAAAAAGATTAGGCACACACCTGCCCTGAATTATACAGTAAAGTGGTCCTGGTTTTGCCACAGGAAGGTAGACCAGATATGTTGACATCCTGATGCAGTCTAATTTTCCATAATTCAATTTAAAGCAAATGCTTTTCACAGGGGCAGATTCAGCTTTTATTACTGCCACAACTTTATTGCTTTACGTGCTTTATTTTTCCACTTCATTTTATGTCTGAGAGTACTTCATTAGGCAGGAATCTGCACAAGGTTTTTCTGAAAGGAATGATACTGATGAAAGGAGGTATGGACTAACTTATTTTGGAAAATCATTGAAAGCACATAAGGCAACCAATGAACTACTTTTAGTAATGACTCACTGCTGTAACCAAAGTAGAGATCTGTGACACCTGTGAGTACACTAGAGGTTAAAATTAATTATGTCTTGCCTAATACCCAGATATAGGAGATACTATAATAGTGTAAACAACGACAGCATAAACATTATATATATATACACAATGTTGGAGATACCCAGATATAGGAGATACTATAATAGTTTAAACAACAACAGTATAAATATTATTTATGATGTCATAACGAGACACAATATGTAAGTAGTTTACTTAAGCATGTGAGCAATGTGACCACCAGAAGAGGAAACAAAAAGAGCTACTACGAAAAAAATTAACTATACCATAAAATTAACTATATCATAAAATTAATTACCGCAGCCAAAACTAGTACACACATGGGGAGGCACTCTTTATCAGGGAGTATAGTGATAGGACAAGGGCTAATGGTTTTAATCTGAGAGAGGGCAGATTTAGATTAGATATTAGGAATAAATTTTTCACTGTGAGGGTGGTAAGACACTGGAACAGGTTGCCCAGAGAAGCTGTGGATGTCCCATCCCTGCAGGTGTTCAAGGCTAGGCTGGATGAGGCTTTGAGCAACCTGGTCTAGTGGAAGGTGTTCCTGCCCATGGCAGGGGGGTTGGAACTCAATGATCTCTGAGATCCCTTCCAATTCAAACCCTTGTATGATTCTATGATTCTGTGATTATTTATGATGTCATAATGAGACACAATATGTAAGTATTTTACTTAAGCATGTGAGTAATGTGACCGCCAAAAGGGGAAAGAAACTGCACGTAGTGGCACACAGGAGGTTTCCAAGTAACAAAAATCACTGGACGAAGAGCAAGATGAGCCCAAGAGACTGTGGATCAAGCAGGACATCCTGCTCAGACTGGCAAGATTAAAAAAAAAATGAAGATAAGCAATATGGGAAGCAGAGGAAACTCCTTTGGGGGAAGGGCACAATAGCATAAAGCATCAAGTGTGAATAATGATGAAGCAGCAATTGCTTCAGTTCACACTTCTTTTGTTAAAGCACTCTCAAACCAAATCACTTTGATGTCCATGAGTAAGACCATCAAGAACTGTACACATCAGTGCTAAGTATATGGTATTGGCTATATGGTATTGTATATTCATACCAACTTTAGTTAGCCGTGTTAAGAACTAGCAGTTTTGTACATGTACTGAAGATGCTTAACATTGCATAAGAAGTGACTACTATCATGATATGTGAATTAATACATCCAGCAGTTTTGCTCTCAAGTCTGGTCTTCTAAACACTCCTTTCACAGAAATATCCAGTTCTGCAATTAATTGGGACTCAATTGTAACACTACTTCAGCTGTAAATTATCTATTTCTAAGTCACTAGTTCTCCATGCTCTAACTTAAGTTTTAACTGTGAAATTTTTGTTAAATGCTGTGGGAATCCTCCAGAATCCTTTATTTGAAGGCTGTCTTAAGCTAATTTAGACTTGGATTTAGAAAAATAGAAACGTAAATTGCTCTGATAAAGCTGATGTTTTCATCTGGTTACGCAAAATACCTGGGAAACTTAATAATACTTATGGTCTTACAGAACACATAAACTTTTGAAGGACCAGGTCCCTACATGGATAGGGTTCTGATCCTTCATTAATTTCTTATGCAGGATTGTCCATACCAAGAGAAGTCTTTGTGCAGCAGAATAACAGATGTGGGTATTTAGCTAAAACAATGAATTGGGAATCCTTACCTGAGATTGAGAAGCTAAGCTTAGAAATTTTTTCTTGCTTTTGTTTGCCTTGACTAGCCTTTTAGTATGATAATGCTTTTATTTGGGTGTACTTTTGTGAAGTTAGATATGAAATACCTATTTAGCTAAAGCCCTCTGTATTGGAAAATTTTCTGCAGCTATGAAAATTAAACACCAACATTGTGATTTATAGAAAAATTGTCAGGCTTAGTAAATTTTGAATCTGTAGGAAAACAATTATTTGTTTGAACACATTGTCACATACAGAATAAGGTAAGGTGATGAATATTTCAAAAAGAAAAAGATTAAACCAGGATGAAATCCAGGAATATCATACACAGACTCCTGAATCAAATAATTTCATTTCCATTCAGAACAGACAGAAAGTTGTACTTTGCTGAAAATATACTCCACTATGTGTTTTATGGAAATATTTGTGATAAACTGGAGACATTAACGTCTCTTTATTTCAAAATGTGTGGAGAATCTCTAAATCTAGTGTGGTTTTCACATTTCCTTATATTTTAAGTCCTGAGAAATTCTAAGATTCCATCCTTCATATACAAAAAAGGAAAAAAAAAAAGAAGCTTAAAGAGCTTAAAATTCTTGATAACTGTATTAGAACAGAAATACAGAGCATAACTGGTACTAAATTTAATTACGTGGACTATGCAGGGTGAAGATCAGTGCAAGCCAAGAACGAGTATAAGGGGTTAAGCTAAGGTCACCGGAGAAAGTGTAGCTGCACAGTGAGGAAAAAATGTCATGAAAATGTGTCTGCAGAATACAAATGGTGGAATTATTGTCTTTGTCTCCTCAAAAACTTCAAAGACATGAGACATAAAATGGCAAAGGTATTTGCTGAAGCTGAGATATCAATATGATATCAGCATCTTACAGCCGAACTTACAACCAGAAGGTTGTAATTATGGTTACTGTTTCAACCAGAATCTGAAGAGAACAAACACAATTTTCTGGTAGTACACCTCAGTGAGGGGAGATTTAACAAATCAGGAGTCTCAAGCCTAATAAACACAGGCACTTTAGGTTTCTGTTTGCAAAACAGATAAACTGTATAACAATGCTTGATGATCAGCTATGTTAATAAACTACAGAACAATGCTGTATTCATTTTGCAGGTCTCCCATCTAAATCACGTTACTTGGATTTCTTGGAGAACAAGAGGGTTTTACACACTCTGGCAGTTTCCAGAAAATTGGGGAATGAAGAATATTATAATAGATTAGTATCACATTAATAGACTTTTAATGGAGCACAGCCATGGAAAACTGCAGCAAGAGCCAGTATTGAAGATAAATTCTCTAAACTATGAAGAAAGCTCCTTGAATATCTGGCAAGGGCTGAGACAATGTCAGATCTGCAAACATTACATCTGCAAACAGACAGCAGCATTACAGTTAGACCTTGATTTAGGGCTCAAATAGCAGCCTGAACTGATGAGTCTTAGCAAAATCTATGAAGTAACTGCACGTGATTTTAGACTTTGTAAAGAGAATATGAACCACAGTAATTTACAGAGCTTAATGCATTTTGCTTCCTTTCACCAAAGGGCTCTATTTAAATGCAAAGGCTACTGCTGCAGCCCAGCTGGCAAGGGGTCAAACACCGACACAGCAACGCATTTCACTGCCTTCACCTTTACAAACACATTCTCTGGGTATTATGCTTAAAAACTTCTTATTTGTCTTTGCAATTGATTAATGTTTTTTTTATATTTCCATATTGTGGGACCTCTCCCATGTTGCATGTACGGACCTTCAGGTAATATTTCAGTATTTGTGCAAAAGCACCTTCAGAACACGTAACAATAAGTTACTGAGGGGAACTCTTTTCTGCCTTGAAAAAAAGAGTTTTCAAACGAATACATTCTTTATAAAATGGCACAACTAAATATTGCCAGAAAATAGAATGGAATAACTACTTTGAAAGCAAACAAGGTGCTGTTGGTACAAAACCGAAGCACAACCTGGGAATTAAAGCTATAACGGGAGGTCAGGAGGTTTCATCTGTTGTTTTTGTTATGGCAGAGCCCTAAATCTGAACTTTGACAAATGCCCTTTCCCCACCATTTCCCATACGTAGATTGTTCATGTCCTGAAGATTTGTGAGGTTAATTCCTCCACACTTTCAAATCTGCAAGGAGTTGATTAGTTAGGGTGAGCACCACACAGTCATGCCTAAAATATTGCCTAATATCATCTTGTTATTTTGGAACTGAAAACAGATAGCATGAAGTAATGCTGCCAAACAAGGTTTATGGGAAGAACAATCATTAGAGATTTTTGGCACAGTTTGCCCACGTGATATAAGCAAATCCCATGTCACTGGTATCACTGAAGTAGCATACACATACACAAACACTAGAGTGGGGTGCAGCCTTTCATTTAAGCCCAGGGTTTTTCTGTGCTACTAGAAATGCTGCAGAACAACTAAGGCATTCAGAGCAACACCAGAGGAGGCCTGCAGCACCTGAATAGCTGCAGGAAAGAAGATTAAATTTTCCTCTCGCTTACAAATGCATACACACAGCCTCTCTGTTGTCTGTGGTGAAATTCTCTTGGGTTAGAAAATGGGTCAAGATAGATGTTGTTAAAACTTATCTACATAGTTCCTCTGTTCTTGGGTGTTAGGCTTTCTGACAGGAATAGAAATCAGGATTTTTTTTCCTGCTGCTCAGGTGGAGCCAGTGTTCAAACCACCTGTGAGGAGCTGGTCCCTCCTGCTGACCCATTCACTAGGTGAACAGAGGCAGCAGCCAGCTATACTTGCTTCATTACCTAAAATTAGACAGAATGGAGTCTTGCTTTCCCTCTTGGCAACAAGTATTCTTAACAAGCTGCTTCTTTACGTCACCTCACACTTTATTTCCTCTGAAGCTGAGGGTTGTTATTACAATCATAAACTCCAGCTTAAATTAATGCACAGGAGTTTTGGCATGTAGATGTTTTAAATGTCAACAATAATATGAGATTTAGGGGATGCCTTTGACCTTCCCAGTGCTCTCTGAGACAAGGTTTTTATTCAAAAGTGTTTCAATGAAAATACTGAAAATATTTTCTTAAATAATTTTTTCTCTGCTTTTGAGAAGAGAAAGTGTGAAGGAAGCGACGTGGTGCCTCTTTCATTGTCACAGGGCTTGCACACTTTGCAGGATCAATGGTTCAACACAGCATCACAAAGCCATTAATACATGGCTGCCAAAATGGACTTTGAAGTACAACTGCCAACTCAGAAAGGCAGAAAAAGCCCACATACGGTGTTATGAAAGCCACATCTGTGTAAAAATCTCTTAATGTAGTCTAACCAATTGACAGCCTCCCCAAGACTTTGTGGTCTTTTGTGTTTGTATTGATGAAACAAACTTGTTTATAGTGTAAACATGAACACATGAGTGTATTTATACTTCATCTCATGCATTCTGAGTAGACCATTCAAGTCAATAGGTGCTCATAGTGTGTCAAAATAAACCTATTCTGTAAAGTTTTGCAGTAGAGGTGCATGCACTAATCAGGCTTTGAGCTGTAACTCTTTCTCTGTTAACAGTGATAATGCTGAAATAGATTTTGCAGAAACCCAGCTTTATTGATTTCAGTGCATATCAGCTAGAAGAAAAGGCTCAACTCACCTCTTAAAAAATAATAAATAAAAGGCATCAAGACTTTAGAGAACTAAAAGGTTATCCAAACTGTATTTCTCAGGTTTCTTAATGACTGCTAATGAAACATTACACATTTGACACTTCTGCAGCATGAACTGGGAGGATTAAAGAAAACAAAAGAAATAATAAGATCCTGCATTTTCCTTTTTTTCCCTACTACCGATTTGTGGTGTCCCATGATAATTTTTAAAGTGATCTGTGCAATCCTTATCTGTCATGGAAACAAATTCATTCGCAGGGTGGCTGAACAACATGAGCTGGAATAAATTTCTCAGAAGCCTATCCCCGGAAGGCTGCTATCTGTTACTGTTACAAGTTTGCGATGGAAATGGCTTTACTGCTATGCAGAGAGTATAATAAAATTTAAAGCCCTATGAAAGGTACATTAGAACAATAAATATAATACAAATAATATATTACTGACAAAGTACTGCTGGATGAGATATGTTTATTTATTCTGACAATTTTTTTGAGTTTATCAAAGTAAATGTAAACTTAAATCTGAAAGGTAACCCAAGGAGTAATAAAACTGAAGAATGATGGGCAAATTGATGTATTCGCATAGCATGGGGATTAACACTTTCTCATTTTACCTATACACAGTACCTAGGTTTGCAGACTCTCTGGCAGATGTGATCATCATAAATCAAAAGATTCATCATCGTCAGCTACCTGATTTCATCTTAGCTCTTCCAGATGTTCACTGTCTACACTTTAAAAGCATGTTATGGATCATTAGCCTCTTCTCAACGAGGAGTATCAAAGCTTGTATATCCAGTGCAATTATAGTTAAAGCCTGATCACACAAGGCACTGAGTAGCCTCAGCATGCAGGTTTATTAACAACAAAGCACTTAATTATATGCCTGACTTTGAAGATGTGTGCTAAAATACAATTTCTTTAAGTCAGACTTAAGTCCAAGCTTAAATGTAGGCATTGGCTTTAAACCTGTAATGAGCTGTGGGCTGATAGCACTCACACTGCAAGTTTGTGGTTTCTGCTCTTCTCACAGATAATTCCAGCTTTATATTTGTCACTGACATATTAAATTCAAACAGATTGATTGAACACCAAATGTAGACTACAGTAAGTGCTCCAGCGATGCAACAACTTACTCTTTTACAGTTTTATCAGATTCTTTAAATTTCAGTTCATCAATGTCTTTTAAATATGAAAAGAAGGAAAGGTGTCACTTGTCTGAATAAGTAAAAATAATATTTCATCCATTTAAAAGCCTTTAGTCTCTCCAATTTTTATATAAAAAAAGGGAGAAGGTATTTAGATAAATATTTAATTTTAACAAAATTTCTTCATAAGAAACAGGTTCTTGCAAGATAATTTCTCTAGATATCAGTCTGTGTCTGAACAGCAGACTGGGATCCATTAGACAGCCTCAGGCTCTACAGAGTTTTGCACTGTTTTGTTCCCACTCGCAAATGACTCTCACTGCATGATCCACCTCTCTCTTACAAGGAAGCCAGATATTAGATAGAATATGTTGCTAACATAACAAGGTCCACAGGGTCTACTTTTATGCTCTAGGGTGTGTTCCTGGGGTTCAGCCCAGCTGGTGACTGCTTTGTATACGCACACTGCCCTCCTATCGCTCTGTGTCATGAGATCAATGTCTGAAACTTTTGACTGCCACGATTACTTCCCCATTATGCTCCAGACAAGCCTGTCAGTTATCTGATCCTCTAGTTTAAACTCTTAGTGACTATGTTCTGGGGAAAAAAAATAAGGCTACCAAAGAATTTTCTTAAAATCATCACTACGGTTTTAAATCCTCAGAAATTATGACTTCACTATCAAATATCAGTCTTTCTGTGATGTATTCCCTGTCCATTCTGGTCTCATCTTTTGTGAGTCTGAGGACTCTCAACATGTTGGACTGGAGAGCTCATCTTGCCTTCAACCCTCTTGCATGATAGGCTTATTTTGTTGTCTTCTATGCTTATTCCCAGCTCTCATGCTAGCAACACCCATTCAAATTTCTTCCCACCTTTTCAGCCATGACTTTTGCATGGCAAGTTTTCCCTTTTCTCTGCAAAGGCTCCTTGAACCAAAGGTTCAATGTTCCATGGAAATACACCAGTAGCTAAAAGACAAACAGCCAATTGTCCTTGACTGTTTATCAACAGTAGTCTATTGAAGTTTTAAACCCTTTTCTTGGTCAGAGTAGCAGTTTGAAGTGCAATTAAATATCCTATCCAGTGAAAGTAAGATAGGCATTAGCAAATAGTACAAAATGGAGTTCCTACTACAGAGACATCTTACAATTTAAAAAATGGCCAGCAGTCTTGTTTAATGTTACGGAACAGCAACAGCACTAATTGTGAGGGAGAACAGCATCCACAGACAGCTCTGATTCTTTCTTCATGCCCTTAGTAGTGAAACAGTGAAACAAGATGAGCCCATACCTGTGTCTGATGCAAAGCCAGTGAAATAGTCTCCTTGACTTCAGCAAGCTGCATGTGCATCAGCTTTCAGCTCTGTGTGACCTTCAACAAAATATGTGGTTGCATTAGCATTTATAATGATGGGATACTATTTTCTAACTGGCTTATGTGTTACTGGGACAGTGGAAGGGAACACAGTGAACTTCCTACTATCTGAAATAACACAACTTTTACATGGTAACTTTCTCAAAGTTAACATTCTACTCTAAATTATGGCTACACAGGTGAGGATTTCAGAAGAACCATGTACTGTAGAGATAATAAGATGGAATCACAGTTCTGCTAACTCTTTGCTAAGGAATGCAGTTCTTTATGTTCATATTTGAGTTTTGTAGCCTTGCCTGACCTCTCTTACACTTCCATTTGAGTCAATTGAATATTTTACCCCAACGTACCCTTTGGCTCCAATAAAAGAAAACTTAAACAATATTGGCATACATTGATCTTCTCTCCTTCCATAATCCCTTTGTCAATGTCAAAAGGAGAAAAAAGTTACAGTAGTCTTTTCGTAGGATATCAGCATATCTCAGGTGAATTAAAGATAAAATAACTAAAAGTTTCCATTTAGAATGAATAGTAGACAGTGAGTAATTGCTAATGATTAATTTTTTAAAATTATCTGTGATTCATCTTACAGGATTTAATTACTACTTTACACTTAATTAGAATGAAAAGCCACTTCTGCCATTAAATAGCACAGAATAATGCATTTCAGCTGTTTTTCCCCCTTGTTTATTAAGCAAAAATGGCCAAGTTGGTGCTTCTCAGTTAATTTTGGTTTCACAAATGACACTAAACACTTCTGAGAGCTACATAAAGGAAGACTTCCTCTTTCCTCTAGAATGGCTAAGTATTTTTATCAAGAGGCCTGGAAGAGTATATAAGCCTTCTACGCAATTGCAGTTTACATAACCATGACTTAGCAACATGTCAGAATATCATGGTCATGTTAAAATTAATGAAGACAGCTGATGAACAAAAGAATTTAAAAGTGGGTAGGGGTTACAAAGGTTATTTTGAGATAGTGCTTACAACTGGATGTAGAAGCAGCTCAATAATATTTGTTCCATACCTTTTCATTAAAATTTTTCAATACAGTTTGAAAATATCAGTGAGAGAGTGATGTCTGTATAGAGCTTTCCTCCCAGTGGGGTACAAAAATATCTAATGTATGTACAGGGCCATATGATATGATAAACTGCACGCTTTAAAGCACTACTTTTAGATGTTCTATCTTGTAGTTTATTCGTATCTAAATATTTCCGAGGGTATGGGTCCAAAATTATTTTTCTTTGGTTGAGTAAATTAATTTCACTTTCACTTAAATCCTTTTATGCTGATGTATAAATAAGGCTTAGTATAAATGAGAGCAAAGTGTCATGCATTTTTTTTCTTATTTCTTTCATAATATAAACTGAAATCAGTTCACCTTCCTGTAGGATATTTAGCTTGACCCCACAGCTGAAAACAGTGTTCTGAATGAGTCCCATAGGCAGCACAGGCAGCACAGGCACAGTCAACTGGAGGATCATCATCTTGTGTTGCACTCATGGATTCTTTTGTTTGGTGTAAACAAGGAATAAACAAGAAATAAAGCGTAATTGGCATTCAGAGTTTACATAAATCCAAGTTTCATTACATTATCATAGAAGGATAGTATGGAAATTATGAAGCTTATTACCTGTGTCTAAAATAATCTCTCCTGTGAAGTATTGCATGTAGGAAATAAAGAAAGTACTCTAAAAATCACTGAGAAACTGGTGTCAAAATTAAGTAAGTCTGACAAATACCTCAGAATTACATTGATGCTACTGAGGTAGACTTCTGATATTAAAAGTACGTAGAATCCCCCTCCAGCATAATTTCTGTGCCCATTTTCCATTATAACATTGTATTATTACTCCTTCAATAATTTTTATTCCTAACTCTGAGCTGTCTGTCTGACACAATTTGTCAGACATCTATAAAAAAATGAGAAAATCAAACCTTTCATGGATTCTAGAGTAGGAGAAAACAAAGAGTGCTTTAAAAAACTCTTGTCATCGTACTCTTCTGTCATCTCAGTAACAACTTATGTGTAGAACAAGCACTTCTTACTTTCAATTATCCATGAAAAATGAAAATTTCAACAACATGTTGAAACAACCGAAACACAATAAATTTCCATGTGTCACCTGAAACATGCAAACTCACTGCAAATTTGAGCTAAAGTGTGTTTTCATTAATTTCTGTCACTGCTTTGCCCTACATTACAGTTGCTGTGGACAAAAAATACCTGTCTGGTCAGTCAGAAGGCTGAACTCACGCTACCTGCACTGTTAAATGTGTTTCAGCCTTTATGCATTGTCCACAAGAAACAGAGTAAGTATTAGATAGGTTATTAATTATTGTTGCTGTTTGTCATTCTGCAGTGCAGTCATCCTTTTTTTTTTTATTATTTTTTTTTTAAATGAGGGTAATCCCCTTTTTCACTCTACCAAGTCTATTCACTAGAGGGGGAAAAGATTACTTTAAATGTAAAACTCATTCTTGATAATACTGGAAATGCTCAGGAAAATATTAATGTAAACCACACCCAGGTGTCTCCTCCTCTGACCTTATGTGTGTGCAACAAGTTAGATCTAGACATAAAGCCACAGTGTATTTTGAATCTCATTATCATAGAATCATAAAATCATAGATTAGTTTGAGTTGGAAGGGACCTTTAAAGGTCACCTAGTCCAACCCCAGCCCAATGAGCAGGGACATCTTCAACTAGATCAGGTTGCTCAGACCGACATTCAACCTGATCTTGAATGTTTCCAGGGATGGGGCATCTACCACCTCTCTGGGCAACCTGTTCCAGCATTTCACCACCCTCATAATAAAAAATTTACTCGTTATATCTAGTCTAAATCTGCCCTCTTTTAGTTTAAAAGCATTGCTCCTTGTCCTATTGCAGCAGACTCTACTAAAAAGTCTGTCCCCATCCCTCCTGTAGGTCCCCATTAAGTACTGAAAGGCTACGATAAAATGTCCCCAGAGTCTTCTGTTCTCCAGGCTAAACAACCTGGACTCTCTCAGATTTCCTTCACAGGACAGGTGTTCCATCCCTCTGATCATTTTAGTGGCCCCTCTGTACCCTCTCCAAAAGGTCCATGTTTTTCCTGTGCTGAGGACTCCAGAGCTGGACACAGTACTCCTGGTGGGGTCTCACCAGAGCAGTGTAGAGGGGGAGAATCACCTCCCTTGACCTGTTGGCCATGCTTCTTTTGATGCAGCCCAGTGTCGAGGTTTGACCTGGATGTGAGCCAAGACCGTGCAGCCACTCACTCACCTTCCATCTTCCTGGTGATGCAGGACACAATTAAAGGGGTAAAGGGAAAAGC
>NW_010115766.1:26078-26705 GCF_000699245.1 Pterocles gutturalis | reverse complement strand
GGGGTAGCTGTGGGCTGGGGACAATGCTGTCACCCACAGCAGCAGTGGGTGAGCAGGCACTTTCCTCCTCCCACGGTCCCACGCCTGGGGACCCATGCTCTCCCCAGCCCCACCAGCCCCGCTCTTAGCTCCAGACATCCAAGGAGTACCGGCCCTTCGTCATCAGTTTCTTTACATAGTCCACGGCCTGGGGCTGGCTCATGTTCCCGAACTCAGCCACGATCTCGTAGAAGGTGTTCTGCACGTCCCGGGCCATGTTGCGAGCATCACTGGAAACAAGGGGACCATGAGCAGGGCGGTAACACCTCCAAGCCAGGGCCCTGGTCACCTCTCGACACACGAACACGGACGGTTCGCTCACCCCAGCCTATCTGCTTGCCCGCTTGCCCTCCCCCAGCACAAGGCCGGCGTAACCCTCCCCGGGCTTGTAACACACACCTGGGTAAACTGAGTCACGCTTGTTTTCCTGAGAATAGGAATTTTTTCCCAAAGTCCCTTCCCTGCCACCGGACTTACCCGCACACGTAGATATGAGCGTTCCCCTCATTAACCAGCTTCCAGATGTTTTCCTTGTTCTTCTTCAGTAAGTGCTGAACATAAACCTGTCAGGAAAAGAGGCGGGGGTGA
>NW_010115766.1:0-26047 GCF_000699245.1 Pterocles gutturalis | reverse complement strand
GGGGGGCAGGGCCCCCCAGCAAAGGCCACGGCGAGGGAGGGAAAGCCAAGCCCCTGCTCATGGCTGCACGAGACAGCAGAGGTGCTGGGGGCTCCTGACTGCCATGGGACTTCCCTGGCAGCGAGGCTCCACGATGGGAGTTTCCAGCCCTCGGCACCTTTTCTTCCCCGGCTGCCGTGGCTGGGAGCGAGGGTGGGCAGCGTGAGCTGGGGGACTCGAGCAGTACCTTCTCAGCCTGGTCCCTGGAGAAGGCAACGTTGAGCTGGGTGAGGACTCCCTCCTGGTGGAAGCGGGCCAGCTCCTCGCGGTACAGGGGGCGGCAGCCGTAGTAAAGCACCGTCTCGCCCACCTCTTTGCCTGCAGAGTCACGCAGCACCCGTCAGCGGGCACCCCGCAGCCCCCAACCCTGCCCTCCCACCTCCCCTTGTCCCACCAACGTGTCACTGCTTCCATTGTAAGGGAAGCTTGAGACTGGTTCCCAGAAGCACCCACATGCTCTAGAAATGAGCCCAAGTGACCTGACTGTGGGTATTTGAAGACACGGCGGCAGAGGTCAGAGAACAGGCTCAGGTGTATCTGTCCCCAAACATCCCCTGTGGCCAAGAGGAGGACAAAGCACCCTCTTAGCTGCTGCTCACCCTGCTCCACCACCCCTGCTTTTTGCTAGACCCTTCAGTGATGCGAGCAGCACAAGCTGCACCGTGGAGGCACCAGCTGGCCTCGCAGAGCTCCGTCCTGCAGGAGCTCCCGGCCCCAGGGGAGGTTCTGGGCGCTCACCTTGCTGCTTCAGCCAGGCGCGCTCCTGGATGAAGCCCACGAAGGGGGCTATGCCAGTTCCCGGGCCGATCATGATGACGGGCGTGCTGGGTTTGAAGGGCAGGCGGAACTGCGACTTCCTGACATACATGGGCACCAGGGAGTTGGTCCCGTTCTCGTTGGGCACCTTGTTCTTGAGCCAGTTGGTGGCCACCCCTTTGTTGACGCGTCCCGTCTTGGTCTCGTACTCCACCGTCACGGCACAGATGTGGATGGCGTTGGGGTGAACCTGCCGGGAAGGGATGTCAGCGCCGGGCAGAGAGGGAGCTCCAGCAATCCCACAGCTCCATCCTTTGTGCTCAGGGATGAGGAGAAGTTTAACCTAATGTTAAGTTTGGCACAGCTATTCCTTCCCTGGCAGATCAAACTTCCCAGCATGCCCCACATGGGGATTCGGTCTTGCACCTGACTCATCTCAGAACCACTGAGCTGCCCTCGGCATTGCCAACAACCTCAGGGCTTCAGGCACAAAGTAAAGAGTGAATTTTGACCAACCCCTAAAATGTCACCTTGCTCCCAAGCCCTGAAAGCAAGGTCTGTGGGAAAGGGGAGCAGGGCTGCAGGATGGGAAGTGGTATCAGGGTGCAGCTGGCTGCAGCGTGGGACCCTCTGCAGACCCCGTGGAAGTTGGGATAACCCCTCTTCTCACGCACAGAGAGATAACTAACGCTGTCCCCCTCACAGAAAGCGTCACCAGGGCAAGTTCCACATGTCCGCGGGGGGGAAGTGCCCCAGGACCGTGGCACTGGGGGGCTGCAGCGGTCCCTGGGCGGCCCCAGTCCCAGCTGGAAGCAGGGCTCACCTTGGAGGAGGAGGCGATGGAGTAGTAGCGGGCCTGCAGGCGGGGCAGGAGCTCGCACAGGTGGTCGATGGGGGGACGCAGCGAAGGCATGTCCTGCAGGATGGCCAGGATGTTCCTCCGGGCCTCGACCACCCAGCTGAGGTAGAGAGCCTGCAGGCAAGGAGGGCACACGTGTGACTACTGCCCTACACGGCTGGCAAACGCTCCCTCAGCTCTCCGCACGCGATGCCCAACAGTCCCGGATCCCTTCTGGGGATCCCCTGACACCCAGTTCAGCCCGGCGAAGGCATGTCCTGCAGGATGGCCAGGATGTTCCTCCGGGCCTCGACCACCCAGCTGAGGTAGAGAGCCTGCAGGCAAGGAGGGCACACGTGTGACTACTGCCCTACACGGCTGGCAAACGCTCCCTCAGCTCTCCGCACGCGATGCCCAACAGTCCCGGATCCCTTCTGGGGATCCCCTGACACCCAGTTCAGCCCGGCAGCTCTGCTGGGAAGGCCACCGCTCGCCCCTTGCCCGCCATTTTGCGGAGGCGCTCCTGCTCGCCGGCGTCCGTGGCGTACTGGGCCAGCTCGTAGAGGACATTGGTGCGGGGCGGGTTAGTGATGTCCAGGTAGTACGTCAGGGCTGTCCGGTAGGACGTGGGGCAGGGGAAGGGATGCTTCTTATTGGATTCCTCTGAAGGAGAGAAAAAAAATTAAAAATCACCAACCGCATGCTGTTAGGTTAGGGATTTTGTGCCAGCACCTATATGCGTGAGGCCAGCCAGCCCGCAACACCGCACAGGAGGCTGCAGGCTCCAGCAGGGCATTAAGGCCACTTGCTCTCTGGAAACCAGGAGCCAGCTCTGGGGCTTCTGGGCCAGCACCTCCAATGCCTCGGGTGAGGCTGCGCTGCTTCATGAGCAAGATGGGCAGCCGTTGCCGGCTCCCTCCTGCCAGAGGCCAGCTCTGCTGGGAACGCTGCCCAAGAACAGCTCTTTGTATCAGCACAAGTGCTCCCTCCTGGCAGTTCAGTCCCCAAGCCCGCGCCTCCTCCGAGGACTGAATAACAGCATCGCAGACACGACGGCCCCTGTCAAGCTCTGGGGCTGCTGCGGCAGAGGGATGCTCTGTCGGGCTGATGCTCTGTAATTAGGAGCGTGCTGTTACATAATTTGGCGTTAAGTGGGCACACCAAGTACATTTCACAACTGACCCACTTCTGCAGGCTCTCAGCAAGCAGGCTCTGTGCCACTGCTGCTAAAACGGCATGGCATTCAGAGCCGCCACAGGACATCTCTGTTTGCCTGGAGGTGCCCCATGCGACCTGAAGGTGATCTGGCTCCTGCTCTGGTGGGAAGGACAGAGGCTATAGCTGAAGAGCTGCTGGTCCTCAGGGGTGATCCATACTCACCATCCAAATTGTTCAGGGACATGATGGTGTCCAGATCTGTGCCCAGGATCTCACCGATCTGATTCACCAGAGAGGAGTCGTTGGCTGGGTACACCGCCACGTGATCCCCAGACTCGTACCTGGCACAAGAGCAGGAGGAGAACAGATGAGACACCAGCACTGGCTTCCCGGCCACCCCAAGCCCGGGCTGCTCAGCCAGAAGACAAGCAAGCTGGTGCAAGGCGCAGGAGGACAACACTGAGACCAGAGCTGCTACGCAGTGCCTGCACGACCCAGGACCATGGAACGCCGGCAGTCAGAGCAGAAAGGACCGTTGTGCAATCATGGTTTTAAGAACCATGGTTTTAAATAATGGTTCTTAAACCATGGTTTAAGGTCTTTTACAAGGGACCTCCAAGATAACAGGAGTTTTTCCAGGGACTTCGATGAGGCCAGACTTCTGGCAAGGACAGTCCAGCTCCCCGACAGGCAAGGAACAAAGCTGCTCAAAACCTCTGCAGTATTTTGTTATGTTAACCCACCTGGATTTGTGGCTTTCTCACAAGCACACACAGGAATTTAAGCCACAAAGAGGGCTTTTAAGAACAGGGCTTTATTCCCCCCTCTGCTAAGCCAGGCACAAGCCATCCCTAGCTCTCCCCTCTCCCATAGCTCCCCTGGCCCCTCATTTTTTGAATGACCCCTAGAGAATCCTTGCAGCTGGGACTGCTCAGGTAGGACTGGTACGTGCAGCCAGCTCTGGAGGGACCCAGAGCAGCTCCCTGGCGTGGCCAGACACAGCGCAAGAGCTGGGAGCAGGTCCTGCCATGGGGTACCTCATACACAGCACAGAATCCTAGAGAGGCAGTGCCAAGTGATGATGAGAACAAGGTCCCCTTCTGAAGGGCTGGATGAGGCTAGTGCCACATGCTCTTTGCTCTTGATGCAGAACTGCTCCTGCCAAAGTAGAGGACCAGTCTCCCATGGGAAACTACCTGATTTTGGAATTGGAGATATCCAGCTCCAGGTGCATAAGGTGTCGCTCTCCACCCTCGTTCAGCTTGCGGTTCTCCGTAACCTGGGCCAGGAAGGGGTTCTTGGCGTCAAACGGTCTGGAAGGAAAGACAAGGACCCTCTGGGTTACTCTCCTGCAGGCTAACAGTGCTGCTTGTATCCAGGCACATTCCCTCTGGCTCCAGAGCAGCCTCCCACAATCTGAGCACAGAGACATCCTGGTGCACGCTTTAAAGCACACCACAGCACAAAACAAATTATGATCCTGCTGCTACCCACGCTGGCACAGAAAACATAGCATTTGCCTTCTAAGCACAGCCCAGCAGCCAACAGCTTCTGTCCCATTAAGAAGAAGTGATGTAAGAGTAGATTGGAGGGAGTGTCCCACCTCAAAGAGATATTTCAGGTTGGAATTGATTCATACAGCTAATCTCCCCACAATAATACTGCAAGCAACCATCACTTGCTAGCTACCCTGGGCAAGGAAAGGCTCTGAGTGACCTCAAGACAGATGCTGCCAATGTCCCAGCCAAAGAGCACATGTGAGCATAGCCATCTTCTCGCCACTCATCATTCATTAACTGGGGAATCTCCAGGAGTCCCAGTGGAGATCTGAGCCCAGTTCTCTTGGGCAGAGACCTGTCACATGGCTGCACTGCAGAGTGACACTGCCCACACATCAAGGATCCATCAGCTGCAGCCTGGTCCATGGACAGCCTTGCCCAGGGTGGTCTGGCACTTACGGCTTCTGGTTCTCGTAGCTCTTGAGACGGCCCATCTCACCGGTGTAGACTTTGTTCATGTTCACATCTGTGTGCACCACCAGCTCATACTGGCGGATGCTGGAGGAGGAAGGGGGAGAGAAAAGAGAAAAAAGTCAAACTGGAAATCACAAGGTACAGTTGGAACCGTCATCTGCTTTGCTGGATTTGCTGGAGTTCAAAAACAAATGGAACTTCCACACCTCTGCCCCCTCTCAAGACATGAGGGATCAGGCAGACCATGCAGAAAGCCCAAACCAAGAGGAAACATCAGCTTCACTGAGAGCATCACAGCCCAGCAAAGCCATCCACAAAGGAAACAAACCCATCACATCCCCATTCTGAACAGAAATCCAGAGGTGGGTTCAAACTCGCACCAGGACAGGCTCAGCCCAAACAGCCCCGCTCACTGCTCTACTTCACACACACCCTCTCAAGTCTGGAAGGGGAGGCAGTGCACAGACAACGGGACAGTGGCTCAGGGCTGATGGCACAGCCACCAGTCAGAGGTGGCCAATCTCTCTAGCACCTGAAAGAACCTGCTCCCATACCCACCTGGACTCTTCTCCTGTAGCCTCCACCCCGAAGTGCTCGCACACTGCTGGCCAGAACTGCTCTCTCCAGGTGATGAAGTCTTCTTCCAGGCTAGCCAAGGCAAAAGACAGAGTCAATAACCCAGCCCCAGCTGGGAGCAAAGGAACAATCTGAGATCCCTACGGACTTCCTCCCTTCACCATGGGAAGAGGCTCTCAGTAGTCGAGCCAACTCCCTGCAAAGGTCCCTTCCACGATGCTTTAGCCAGCTCTGACCAGCACTTGAAGCCAAGTTACTCACTTGCCATCATCATCTCCTAGCCCAAGTTCAAAGATGCGTTGGGCTCCAAGCTCCTCCAGCCTCTTGTCCACATACTTTCCCATGGCGTTGAAGTGCTCGTAAGTCTTGTTCCCCAGCCCAAAGACCTGGAAGGGAACACTGATGAGCATGGAGAAGCAGGGGCTGGACTTTTCCCATCCAGTTGGCATCCTCACCCAGCAAAGGATGCTGAAGAAAGACAGCAAGACCTCTCACAGCTCCCCATCAGCTATTTGTGGACCTTGAGTAAGAATCTACCACCAGAGAGCATCTGGTCAGTAGGCACCTCCCTCGAGCCCGACATTGGGCACGTCAAGAGGACGCACGTACAAGAGCTGCCTGCGCCACCTCCTCAAGGGACCAGTAAGAGCCTGGACTACTTGGAGACCAGTTGCTGTCCCTTGCCTCCCACAAACCTCTCAGCAAATGTTTGTTCACTGCTTTATACAGAGCAGCTCAACATCTCCAGCACTGGATTTTCTCCTCATTTGCAATGATTTTGCTGCGTAAGGAATTTGGCTGGGGTTTAGGTGAGGTGGCTGTATCTCAGCCAATTCTCCAGCTCAGCACAGGAAAAGAGCTGCACATTCCTCCAAGTGATTTAATTTGTGGGAGAAGATCTGGCCCAGGGCCGCTCAATTAGCTTCTGAGCGGCAGCAGCTGCCTGTAACTCATTTACAGACCTTGTACTCAACGCCTGCTGGGCTGTCTGCAGCAAGACATTACCAGCAAACCCTTGTGATTTAGAGAGTGGAGAAAGTACTCTGACATCTGCATTTAAACCCCCAGATACATGTCTGCAAGGGTCCACAAAGCCTGGAGAGAAAGACAATAGAAAGCACCCAACGCAGGCGTACAAGGCATAGACATCATGTCACGTGTGGGCACAGTGGAGGGCTGTTGACTTTCCTGCTCAAATACAGCAGAAACTGGAAATGAGCCACTTACTGCAAATCGGAGACCCGACAAGTCAGCATCAGCCTCCTGCAGCCAGTCGTAGAAGTCTTGGGCGTTGTCCGTGGGATCACCCTCACCGTAGGTGGCCATGCAGAACACAGCTAAGGACTTGTCGATCTCAGAGAGGCGGCTCAGGTCCGACTACAACCAAAAGGAAAGAATAAACCCTCAAGGATCCCACAACATGGTTATTGAGCAAACCTATTCCTACAGTGCAGCTACCTCTGGTGTGCAGAACAGCACCACATAAAGTCAAACAGCTGATTACAAAAGGGGTCGGGAAAGGCCAAACCCATCCAAAATGGCAGGGGAAATAAAGCTAACCACCCTCACTGGGCTGCGAGCCAATACTGCTACCCCACCAGAAAAACGATGGGGTCTTCCATACGAGGGGTTTTTTTAGGGGAGACCCAAAGGATGTTAGTTATCCTGGGGCTGTTCATGGCTAAATTACCAAGTCATACTCCTCCGGATCTGCTGCCATGCCCCGGAGGCCATAGCGATGAGCGTCTTTGGAAAGGCGATTGGCAAACTCCTCTGCTGTGCCCGTCTGGGAACCGTAGAAAACCACTATGTTTCGCCCCTGGAGAGAAAAAGAAATCCCTGTCAAATGGTGATTACTCATTTGGCAAACACACGGAGGAATCTTGTTAGAGACAAAGGAAACGTCTGGGATCAAGAGCCCTGGACCACAGCCTAAAGGCAACCAGGAGCCTGCACCTGTATGGGACTCGACAGCGGATTTGCGGCAGAAAACTCAAGCCTAAGCTGTTAATAAGAACGTGACTCTCGTCAAGCTCAGAGCGGTGACTCAAGTCAGACTAAAACCCAAAGCAAAGATTTATTCTCAGCCTCCAGGCTGCAGCGTAACTCCTGGAAGCAGGGAAACTCCCTGGACGAGAAAGCAGACTTGCCTAAGCTTTGGGAAAGTGCTTAAGCATCAGACCTCCTGCTCTGCCAGAACTTAGAAGTAAAACAGAAAATACATCCAGCTCTTGCTTCTTCCTCTGCTTCCTCTTGCGTCCAGTCCAGCACAGGGTCAAAAGCTGCCAGTTCTGTGTATAATTCCTATTCCAGAGTCAGCTAGTAAACAACTGCCAGGCAGTGACTTTAAAATCTCTGCCATTCCCCTCCTGACTTTGATCTTGTTTTACACTTTTTTTGCACCAAATTTTCACTTCAATCTTTTCTCTAAGAAAAACTCTCAGGCACAGGCTGGGAGAGCTACTCCTGCATGCCACACAGCCTTCCTCTGGATGCTCTTTGCAGCAGACACGCGTCTGTATCCAAACCAGTCCCTGCTGCTGACAACCAGACAGTCTCCAGAAGAAACTGGGAAGGACATGAGCTCCCTCACCTTCCCGGCACCCCATGTATCCAGAGCAAGAAGCTTACCGTCTTCTTCATCTTCTCAATGAAGCTGCTATCTCTCGCCGAAGCTTGTCTGAAAGACACGAAGAACCTCCTTTCAGATGGGCACACTCATTCTTTAAGGTCAGGAATATGCACGTGGGGAAAAAGCAGCCCTCAAACCCTCCCAGATCTCAGGAAGGCTGCCCAAAGAGATGACAGCCCCCGTCAGCCACTCGTATTTACCCTCTGCCAGGGATGCCCATTGCTTAAGCTGCAGGGCTTCTCCGCTGAACACAGCCATGGACCAGGGACTCAGGGCACAGGGGAATAGATGTTTCACAGTTGAGCAGGTTGTAAGGATCTCAGAGTTACGACGCAAGAGTAAGTCTCCAGATAAAACTTAGATGCCACGGTGGGAGAGAAGGGAACGGAGAGCTCCCTGCTTCCCCCAGCACAGCAGAGGGGATCGGTCCTGAGCCATGCCCTGCAGAGCAGATTCCCCAAGCTGGAAGTCAGACAGGGCTAAAAACCAGCTGTTCCAACCTCAAACCAGCATGCCAGACACGAGCCCCACAGAGGGGACAGACGCTGACCAGACCCACAGACCCTCCAGCAAGGCGACCGCTGCCTGCCGAGGTCCCTCAGGGCTCGTTCCCACGTTGGGATGTCCATCCCCAGCGCAGATCTCTGGCACATTTGCATTATTGCATGGAGGCAGCTTCCTCCGGCTCGGCAGAGGGACAAACCACAGCGGCATCGGGAACGCGGAGGCAGAGGTTCACACCGCTACGGCTGCCCTACTGGGGAGGGAGCCAGAATAGCTTTGCTATCCTAAGCACACCCATGGGCTTTCAGTGTCACAGGGTGAAAGCAACCCAGGCTGGGGGACCCCGGGAGCCCCACAAGCAGAGGGGGCTCTAGCTACAGTCAGATTAGGTGCTGGGGTCTTTTCAAGGCAGGAGGACAAGTGCCAGGAGCTCACTTGCTATCGTCCCCACTGGAGCTTTGGTAGCAGGGAGGAGGAACGTGGGACCCGTTCCCATTTCTCCTTCACAATGGAAGAAAGCAAGGCTGGGTCTCCTGTGGGAAGAGAGAAGCCTCCAGGGAAAAAACCAATGGTTTTGGCTCCAGCCCATGTGAGAATGCACAGACCTCACTAACAGTTTCCGAAACTCTGCAGCCCAGAAGAAGGGATCTCTGCAGATGTGCCGAGAAATTTGCAGAGTGTGCACACACACGGAGCAGCAGGGTGGGGGACACTCAGCAAAGCATACCTTCAAGCACCCCCTTCTACCCAAAGGGATCAAGGAGCGGCCCCAAAACCCTGCCTGTGCTACCGCTGGGACAGGGGCTCAGGAGCGTTGCCCCCCAACCTGCTCAAGACTCGGATCTCTCAGCTTTTGGCTCCGTGGTGAACCTCTTTGGTTTACTGCCCTCTGCAAAAGAGATCCAATTAAAACAGCTGTTGGGTCAACTGCTAAACAAAATGCTTTTAAAGGAGGAAAAAAAAAAATGTTTTAGATCCCTTCAGTAAGCTCCCTTTGGAAGAGAAAAGGGTGCAGCACATGGAGCTCATCCGTTTTCAAAGGAGGCAACCCTGCACTGAAGTGTCGTGGTGGAAAACAGTCTGTGGCTCAGACACAGAAGAAATAATGAGTCTGGCTTCTGAAAAAAGGCTACACAACTCCCTGAAGTTCCTTTGTCAGGGTGGCTTGAAAATCTGAGCTGTAAGAACACACAGACGCCGAGGACAGAAATGACACTCATTTTCACCGCTCAGCCAGGAAAATTTAGATGAGAAAGCACGTTTTCAGCAACGATTGCTCTTGCAGCTTAGATAGCTCAGGGTAGCGACTAAGAGAAGAAGTGACGGGTGAAGGAAAGGGGATTAACTCCATTGTTGGAGTGAGTTTTTAGCTTGTACAAATTGCCCACTCTTGGCAAGAGCCCACAGTGCAAGCAACTCCCAGGACACACTGTCACTTTGATTCCAGGAGAAATAAAGGGGGGGGGGGAAGTTCCCAACAGCTCAGCAACAATATCACAGTCTCTGTCTAGCTGAACATTCCTCCTTCAGAAAGCTCTCATACCCATGTCTCTCCTCCCAAAAACACACGTACATCCAGAAGTCAGAACGCAGTTGCAGAGAAACTGAGCACCGACAGCAGGGTCTCCTCCAGAGCAGTCTGCCTCCGAGCAGAGCCTCTCCCCTTCCTCCTCCTGCCCGGGCAGGGACAGGCACCCCACTCCACCCAGCTTGGGGTGGCTGGAGCAACCCTCCGAGTCCGAGCGATCCCGCCTGCCCAGGGGACAGACCGACTCACCTCGCCACGGCCGGCTCCTCTCGTGGGGCCGAGGACACGCAGCCCATGTCGGGGCAGGGAGGAGGCAGACAAACAGCCGCGGGCCAGCCGTGTCCGTCTGCAAGGGGAGGTGTGGGGGGACGGATCTAACTCAGCTCTGGAGCAACGTGCACACAGGCCTTTCCATTCTGCTCCTCTTGGGTGTTAAAGCCAAGCCTCAGCCTTTTGTTAAGGAGAAGAGAGTCGGCACAAAAGGTCCCAGCAAGGGTCATAGCAGGAGCAGTCCTGTGTGCTCAGATCCTCGTGGCACAGCTTTGGAAGTTACCGAGTGGATCCGCACAGTCCTGAGAAACTGCAACATCTGGCAGCAGTGGCAGAAAGGAATTAGGAGTGGAGAATGAAACCTCCCAGGATCCTCCGCAGCGCACGTCCCTCTCCCATCCGCACGGAGCAGGGGGACGGGACACAAAACCCCCTCCCAGCCCTGTTACCTTGGAAACTGTTTATATCACAGCTGCTTTTATACATATTCTTTTTAACAAAAAAAAAAAAAAAAAAGAAAAAAAAAAAAGAAAAAAAGAAGTTGACGCTGTAGCTGAATGAAATTATTCCAGACACTGCGTGAGCAACGCTACGGGTAACTATGGCAGTGCCATTACGGAGGCAGCTCAAAGGAGTCTGCTCTCTTCAGGATCCTATTAAATTAAATTAGAGATGGTCTCTCTCTCTAACACACGCAGGCAGCAAAGAGAGCTAATCAGGCTAAGGAGCCGGAGCAATTCCTGCCACAGGAAGCCCTACAAGCACCAGGGAATGGATTTCCCTATAGCTGCAGAATAGAGATAAGCCCGTTTCTGCCCCAAACAATGTTAAAGAAGGGGGAGAAGGGAAGGGTGGCACCCAGCACACCAATCGCTGTCTTGCCTGTCTCTCCCCAGGGCGACAATCTGCACAACTCCAGAGTGGGCACGTGAGAACGAAATCTGCTATTGAGAAACACGCAGAGGAGGTGCAACTGAAGAATAAAAATAAATCGGTGCATTCCCCAGTGATGCCTCTGCGAGGAAGCACGGTGGCCACGGCTGCGTGGCGATCAAGAGCCGTTCTCCCTAATGACATCTGCAGAGCAGGCTGCGGGGACGGCTGCTCCGGTGGTTTCAATTAAGTCTGAAAATGGTCAAAATGCACAAAATCCTCAGACAGTGGTCTCCTGGCCTGCCCCGTGCATGTGTGTGTTACACAACACAGGTACAGGACAGCTTGTACGTGGGAAACTTCAGCATATGCCGGACCCTGCCCCTTCTCTGGGGGCTTCAGGCAGGAAAAAAACTCCACTTGGCTGCAAGAGTGAGGGATCAGCAAGCGCCTGAGCTGTGGCTGAACCCAGAGATGCATCACCGCGGCAAAATCACAACCATTCGCGGGCCACACAGGCTGGCAGAGCCACGCAGAGTGAACCCAGCCCAGGGGCCATCCGGAACAGGGTGTTTTGACCATGCATCTGTTCTTCACAATCAAGAACAGCCCTGGCATTGCCTTTGCAGACCCTGCTGAGCTGGTGTGGCTTGGTCAAGGCGTGCTGCTCAGCAGGAGCTCCCAAAAACCCCAGGAGGGTACCAAGGTGCTGGACGCTGTGATCAGGTTGTAGGCTCTTCTTGTGCTCTCACACATTGCAAGCAAACCCACCAAAGCAGCAACCATTGTGACGCATATGAATTGCTGTTCAGCACTTCTGTCCTCCCATCTTCCGAGGCTGAAGTTGGGGGACAAAGTGACACAACAGAAACCATCACCCGATGCCATCCGATAAAGCAGTTCAGGACAGTCTGGCAAGTCAAGGCAGAGCTGCAGAGAACATTCTGAAGAAAAGCAACCCTTCTTAAGGTCAAGGCTCTCCACTGCAGCTGGAGACAGCCCCGCTGAGAGCTCTCTGCTTTCACGGGTCTGGGACAGCTTCCCCGCCGGCAGATGGGCCTGCCTCTGCTTGCCCACAGGCCAGCTCGCTATATCCAGCCAGCCCCAGGCAGCGGCTGACAGGGTGATCCTGTATCTTGTCCATTTGCTTGCTCATCAGAAAGGAAACTCCAGCCCAGACTCGAGGATGACAGAAGGGAAGGAAACTTGAGGCTGAACAAGCTTGTTTTCCCCACTCATTTCCCTCCTCGTTCCAAGCATCCCATGAAATCATCACACTGCAAAAGCTGCAGGAAGTCACGCTCTCTGTCCCGGAGGATGGATGTGCCACCATCCCCACAGCCCTCAGACCAGCCTGGTACAACGACCACAGCTGGGCTGCAGCAGGCAGGGGCAGGCTTAACGTCCAGGGAAAAACTACTTCAAAGCCTCCTCTCGCTCTTCACCTGCCTGGCTGACACTTTTCCAAAATGCAATTGTGGCAGACAAGGTCCAGAGCAACCTCACCTCTCCCCCCAGGTTATCAGTGACAGAAGGTGCTGCTCTTCCAGAGCTCTTGCAAGGAGCGGTGGCACAGTGCTCCCCACCAGCCATCTCCCACGCAGACAGAGAAGGCAGGATGGAGCCCACGGGGGAAATGCAGGCAAAATGTCTGTGAGTCAGCTCAAAGCCCAAACCCCCAGTCAGTCCGAGATAGAAGGCCATGTGCCGAGGTCCTGCAGCAGGACAAGGTGGTGACAGCACCCAGGGCGTCAGAAAGCTTCTCCGCAGTGTGACTTCTCTCCAAGGTCACGACAGCCTCCAGACGAGCTGCACGTGATGGGTGGAAACGGTCACAAGGACGGTGAGCACGGGAGCTCTCCAAGTCGATGTGTGCCACGTCAGGATCTAGTTTCACACTGACAGTGCCATTTCTCCAGCCAGCTGAGCTCTCATCGCAGCGCAGCCATTCTCGTTACAATCTCCAGAGGCAACCGCACGCACTGACACACACACAGAGCCCTCTCCCGCAGGCACGAGAGGGAAGGTGTCCAACCCATCCAAAAAAACCAACTCCCAAGGTAATGCCAAGGAGGCACAGCCAGCCAAGCTGCTGCCAGCCTCACGAGCGCTGCTCTGCACAAGGTACCGCAGCCAGGGACATTTCTTCCTTTTAAAACCCTCCCAACCCCAAAAATGTACTTTCCATCCTCATGCAACACGAGTGCGTGCAGCCTGCCTGAGAGTTTGCTCTGAGCTGTGAGCTACTCCTCCTGTTACCCGGGGACCTCCCAACAGAGCTGGCATCCCCGGCTTGCCTCCAAGCAGAGGGCTCTGCCTCCAGAGGAGGGGGACGTGATCTGACCAAAGCCGCAGCAATGAGACCAAACCTGGCCCTTTGCAGTTATGATCTGAATTACAACACAAACAATGAGCCCTGGAAACAAAGTGGAATAACCCACTAAGGTAGACACACAGGTCTGGGATAACAGACCCACAGCCACTTGCTGACCTCTCCCTCTCCAAATCCCGTCTCACGCTGCTGCGATAACCTACCATCAAAGCCAAGCAAGTTCCAAAAGAGCGGCCAAGCAGCTCATGCCCAGCAAGAATCTCCCAGCTCCCAAAGACTCTATCTTCTCTTCACAGCTAAGGGGAGATAAGATTTCCGATAGGAAACCTGCTTAAGAGAAAGTCCACCTTTCTCCAGATTTATCTAAATATGACTTTTATCAGAAAACACAGAGAACAGCCAAAGCAATCCTTAAGAGCTTTGAAGTACAGCCAGAGGCTTTCCTGCCTTTCCTTCTCTTGCCTTGCCTGGAAAAGGCAAATTCCTGATTTGAGCCACACGGTGGGGTAAGGCACAACTGCAGCCTGGCTCTTCCACGGGGATTTCTGTACTGCGAGGGGAACACACAGCGCAGAAGAAACATGAGGGGAGAGAAATGCACTGAGACCAAGGCTCTTCACCTGAGGACCTCCTGTAATCCACCCGAGCCTCCTGCACAGCCTCCAAGGACCCACCATAAGCAAGACAGAAAGCTACACTCACCCCGTGCTGCTTGAGAGTTGCTACTTACACTATTGTCATTTTGGGGAGGTCAGGGACTTCCTCCTTCTTCTTGTAGAAGAACCACCAGTAGGTAAAAAGCCCAGTCACAAGCGAGAAGATAAACACGTCCACCATGCTGTAGAGTGAGTCTTGCTGCACAGCGTTGTCGGGAGGGGAGATGTTCGGTTCCATGCCAGCATCCCCCATGATGGTCACAGGCACTGTAACCACGGAAAAACAAATGAACATCAGCAGTCACATAAGACTAGAAGAGCATTAAGGGCTGTTCAGAGTATGCTTTTTCATTATACATTTAGTCCTAAGAACACAAGGCAGCTCAACAGCAGCTTTGGAGAGAGGCTTTGCACCACAGTACCACGAGATCCTTTTGCGTCCCATGGTATCTCACTGTCCCACCAAGCTTTTCCCTTCCCGTTGCATCCATGCCGATCCATCAGAAGTGATTTCTGCTCTCGCTCTGCCAGCACCATCGGAGCAGCCCCATATTGCAGTCAGGGAACCCAGCCTGACTCCTAACACCCAGCAAAACTCACCAGGGACTCGCAGCCAGCCTTTACTAACGCCCTTACTCACCACGGAGCCCATGGGGCATTAGGGGGCAGAAGACCCCCCTCCTCCAGTCACCCCACAGATCTGAGCCTTCCTCCCTCCTTTCCACGAGGTGATACGCTGTCCTGGACCTACTGCTGCGCTTACAAACCGCAGAGCGGCACTGGGGTGCGAGCATCCCCACATCAGGTTGTTGCAACACAAATAATGAATACTTCTGATTTACTATCCACCTCCACGTGCAGACTGGATTTACTATCCACCTCTTTTTGGGCCTCTGGCTTCCTAGTCCCTCCACTATCTTCCCCAGTTTAACTTCCATCTCGTTGAATTACTCCTTTTGGCTTGCCAAGGCAGAGTTAAGTGACTTGTGACTTGCCCATGGCCACACCCAGAGCCTGCAGCAGCACAACGATAAGCACCCAGCCCTCGAGTCCCCAACTAGCCCTATGGCCCCTGTCCTTCCCCAGGCAGCCTCCCATCCCTCCTGCTGCTCTGCCAAAGCTCTGAACTAACCTTGCGATCTGAACGAGGGTCAGAGTATCTTCCCAACACACAAGGACACACTCCATCCAAGCAAACAGATAATTAACTCAACACTTAGTTTGAAAGGGCAAAGTGACTCTCCTGTACTTGGGCATTCTGACAATCCAGGAGACCATGGACATTTGAACTTACACGCAGAAAAGTGACCCAGAGCTGTGGGGGTGCCACTGGAAAGGACACAACCCATGGCTGAGCAGTGAAGGGAGAGCTAACCTGTTCAGCAAACCTGTGCCTGCCAGAGAAAAGCTCCCAGCCAGCTTTCCTCGGGGGGCTGAAAGTGAAGCAGCAAACTTCAAGCTGTGCCTGAGCTGAGAAAGAAAAGGCAAGATGATGCTTAGGGAGCACTAATGAGGGAGACTGGGTAAGGTCTTCAGCAGGGAAGAACCCCTTGTTGCCCCTACAAAGAAAAAGTCCAGCTCTGGAGAACACGAAGTACTCCGCCACAGGTCACCAGCTCCACCAGACAGCTCTGCGGAGGGCAGGGAGAAGTCCGCAGCTGCCTGGCAGTGATCATGGGTGGGCTCCTGGACACTTCTGTAACCCAATGAGTTCTCAACCCCAAGAGAAATTTAATTTGGTGGGGAACTTGGCACTGAAACACCACCGCAAAGCTTCCTGTTAGGTTCCCAGAGATGACACCAAGCAGGGAGTTGCAAGAAAAATGTGAGTGATGTGACTGCAGCCAAGCAAACTGCCCATTGCTCTCCGTCAGGCAGGTCACCCCGTCCTCCCTCCTTGCAGACAGGCTCCCCATTGCTGGATCTCCGAGCCAAGCAAGAGCTGGGTGTTATTTCTGCACAACTGTAGACTAAACTGTTGGTTAAAGCCTCCACAACTGGAGCTTAGCTGCCAACAAGGCACAGCTCCCAGCAGGGTCACTCTCCTCCTCCTTTCTTGGTTCCAGTAAATCACTGCGAAGCTGCAACCGCCTGTCTTTCACCTGCTTTCCTTGACAAGCCGTTTCCCCTGGTAATAAGGCTTTGCTCAGAGGAAGCCATCAAATCAACCAAGGCTGACGGAGACTCTGCTAAGCTGGTTCTGGGCAGGAGCTGCACCCCTTCCCTTCCGAGCACCAAACCCAGCACTCGCAGCAGCCGATCCCCAGGAAAGCCTCCTTGCACAGAGCACAGCAGCACTCCTTGTAACACACTGCACGTGGAGGAGAGTTTCAAACCAGACACATCTTCAGTGAGCAGCCAGCCCAGGGTGGAACGCACACGGGCTGCACGTGTCTGACCCCACAGCAACTCCCCTCCCAGCTCCATGCTGCTCAGACAGGGCTATTTGCCAGCCACGCATGCACAGGGTTAGGGAAGGAGTTTGTAGGCTCATCAGCAAGGTGAGGGCTACATCTCCAGCAGCACTTCATTGCCATGCCCAAAGCAGCAGAGCTCCCGGTCTCCCAGAGCAGAAAGGACAAGCCCCAACCGCAGGGAATTTTGCTTTTTCAAGCCCCTGGAGGTCGTCTGCTCTCCCAAGCGGCGATGCTTTGGAAGCAAGCATCCTCAGGAAGGGAGCACCCAGGAATGCAGCATGGACAGACATGGGGGAGGAAGCTGGACTATCTCCCGGCCCTCTCCAGCATTTCAAAGGGGAACCCTCCAGCTGCAGCAGCACCCAGACCACCCGCTCGCTCCCCACACCCACAGCTGGAGGGAAGAGCACAATTTCTGGAGGCTTACGGGTCTGGTCCATGGACCAGAGTCTTGGTTTGGTCTCCTCTCTTCATTCACAAGTCTCCATAGCTCCAAAGGTTATCTACTGACCTCTAACCCTGGATGGAAACACGGTCATTCACTAGTGATGGAACCAAAGCGATGAGAACTGCTTTAATTCTGATGATGGGCTCCATCTGGTCCCGGACATTTAGCTATTCCTAGTCCTATATCCCAACTACAGGTTTTTCTTTTGGCTCTCCCTTCACCATCCCCACCCTCAGGAAAAGGTTTGCTTAGATATAGCAAGAGAAAGGCAAAGGATGTGGAATTGGACCTCATGCTTCTTTTTCAAAGGGTTGTCATAACTCAGAACTATTTAAACTCACTTAAACTAGCACAGGAAGATTATTCTTCAGTTTATCTCAGTCTTACCTAGTTGGCTGGAACAATTACTTTCCAGAAGTTCACAGCAATTTATTTTTAAATATATGTCCTTTTCTAACTTCCAGTGAAAAGAAAACTGACTCCTACTTGGAAATTAGCCAACCTGGAAATCCCACAGTCTCTGAAAGGACCCGAATAGAATCAGACTTTTTTTTTTTTTTAAGGGAAAAAAGAATTAATGATGTAGAAGTAAAAGTTCCCCTGACACCAGTTTCAGAGGTAGTTGTTTATCTCCAATCTTTATTATACCTTCAATCAAGATAAGATTTCAGTTTCTTTTTTTTTTTTTTAAACCATGGCTCCAGCTTCTAGATCCTTGTTTACTCACACAGTATCTGGTGTAAAGTAATCAGTCTCTGCCGAGATATGAGACATGTCCATCACACAGAAAAGTCACAACATTTCGAAAGACTGCAATCAAGCAATGTTGTATTTTAGCACAGCTTTCCAGCCTCTGACTGGAGCTTCTAAACCTGGGTTTTCGCTTGATACACGGCGGCTCACAAGCATTCATATCACTGGGGAACCTCTCTGCACATCTCCATGCTGCCAGACAGAGGCACTTGCTTCTCGTATTAAAATATTTCTACTTCTCAGGCACATCTCAAGCAAAGGACTGGAAGTACTGACAGTGACAGGCATCCACTAATTCCCTGCCATTTCCATGTGGACTAAAGGTGCTATCACATCAGTGTTAAAAATATTAAAATATAAATAAAAATAGTATTACAACAAAACAAGATGGGATGGGGAGTGCCCTAAAAGCCAACTGGTCAGCAAGCTGAAGAGGTCTGTTCCTCCTCTCTCGCACACAGCCGATGGCAGCATTAGGGGACGGTGTGGCAGATGCCCCCAGAAGCACACTGGAGCCCTTGACTCAACTGGCAGCACAGCATCACGGTCATGGAACGTGGCTGGGAGGTCATGTTTCTGCCAAACACAAGGATCTTTCTGCAAGTCACATTGCAGTGTCTTCTAGCGACCAAAAGCCTTGTCTCTGAAGCTAAGCTGGTGATTTGAGCAACAAGTTGTCTCTCTGAGTGGAAGTATCCTTTATTTATATAATGCTTGCGATGAGTTTCTAGTATTTCAGGATCATTTAGCTTCCCAGTCCCAGATCAGAACTGCAGCCTGCGACTCCTGCTCCAAAACTGAGTGACCGAGCCCTGTGCCATCACAAGCACACCACAACCCATGGCATCAGCCCTGCTCACGTGAGAGGGAAAGGAGAAGGAAGGCTGCTGACCAAGCACAACCTTGGGCTCCTCACTGTTCCCACCTCCCTGATCCCCAGGCTCCAGCGGATCACAGCCTGGAGCACCAAGAAGCCCCCGAGTTCAGCTCAACACTGCAGAGGGGCTCCCCATGACCCCCGAATGGCAAAAAATCTGCGATGACCAAGTCAAAGGAGGAATCAAGTGACATTAACGCACACAATGCCTTTAGTCACCATCGGCCTGACACTCGCACCGGAGGAGCTCAGCAGGGCGCAGGCAGCCAAGCCTCCCCCAGCCCGCAGCAAGGTCCAGGCTGGCTCAGCGAGCCGCTAGCAGGGACATCGGTTAGCTGGTTAAGTCAAACCATGCCTGCAGGAACGAGCTCAGTGTGCCTCACGGCAACGCCATCGCACCACCAGCACGAGCCCTGGGGTGCCCAGTTGCTCCACGCTAGCTGTCCCATGCCCATCCAGCGAGGACACTTACCGAAGGACTGCTTTCTGGTTTCTTGTAAACAGGAATCCATGCAAGTCACCACCGCGGCTAACAGCAGCACACACTGAAAAACCCACCAGCTGTTTCAGACCAGCCTTCTCCAGTTCAGACTCCCAGTAAAAGCCCCAGGGAAGGGGCCAAAGGGGCAGTGCTGGCAGAGCCGCCTTGGCGGAGCGCTCCTCCTGCTCTCCGCAGCCACATGACAATGACCCTCGTGTCCCTGACTCAGCACATGTGTTGCATCAGTGAACAGAGCGGAAACACAGCCGGCACGATTTTTAGCGCTGGAAGCTCTGCGCAACTGGAGATGCATGACCACGGGATCTGCCACCTTTCTGATGGAGAGGGACCAACCTGAATTCTCTAGGTGTGGGTGGGTGTCCATGACCAGAGCCCCCTCCCCACCACCCGCCTGGTTTGCCCCAGGGATCACCCCTTCTCTCACACTGACCATCCTCGCGCGGGACCGTGGCACAACACAGATCACGGATGTGATCAGCCTTGAGAAGAAGACTTAAAAAAACCCCAAACCCACCGTTTTAAACCAGAGATCAGTTGTTTCTACTGGCATCACGGCACAGCCTGAAAAGACAGCTTCAGGACAGAGGGGAGACACAGCGTGGAAATGAGCAAAGCAAATGGAAACTCTTTCTCCAGCACTGACCTGCAGCCTGAGCTTTGGAAACGAAGGCAAAAGAAATAGAAACCATCTTCAAAACTAACTGAAACACCTGGGAGGAAAAAAATAAATCCCACTTGGCAGCCCTCTCACAGGTCCCTATGCCCACAACACCTGCAAAGCTGGTCGAGAGCTCACACAGACGGCGGCACGGAAAAGAAGCTGCAGCAAGCCCCCGTTGCTCTGCACAGCGGTGGCAGTGGAGGAGGAACTGACTTGCTTACAAACAGGAATGCAGTCTCGTGACTGGTTTTCTTCTCTCACCCACTAAAGATAGAAGGCAGGCGGGTTACTGACGTGTGTGAGGAAGAGGAGCCCCACGGAGCACAGGAGGAAGGAGGAGGGTCAGCAGCAGCAGAAAGAGAGCAGGGCTGTAGCAGAGACGGCATTTCTGCTCAGGCTCCTGCACCCGGTCTCTTCCGAATCCCGCTGCAGCGAAGACTTTCCTACACGCTTGTGTGTGGCATTAGGCCAGGAGACCCTTGGGGCAAAACCAGATCTTCTCTCATTCCTCTTTGGGTATGAATGCAATCGATTAGAATAAGAAACTCTGTTACAACAGCCCGTGCCAGCTACTGGCCTCAGCAAGTCTCAAATTCGCTCTTTTTCCCCTCCTTTTTAGTAAGAGGAGACCTGGCAAGAAAAGTTGGCGCTCAGATCCAGGTTATTTAACATTGCCTTCAACAGCCCTTGGATTAGCCTTTTCCCTGCAGCTCTGCCGTGCAGAGATCGCGTTTCCCCCTTGGGTCTGGCCAGGCGAGCGGCCGTGCGTGGCCTGGGCTGCACAGGGTCCCTGCTTTGGGTGGGCTCACCCTGCAGACGAGGTCCTGGGCTCCTGGGGGCTGCGCTGGCGAAGGAAGGCATGGTGTGAAACCCCACAGCCTCCTCGCCCCGTCAGCCTCAGCTCCAACACCCACGTTGGTGTGGGCTGTGAAAAAGGGCAAGCCAAAGGCATCGCTTTCCTCGTCACAGCGATAACGAGTGGTGATCCGGGGCTGATTGTCACCAGTGCCTGCGACAATGAGGTTTGGCTTTCACTAGGTCTAGCACTTCCATATCACTTTCTTCTCACATATTAAAAAAAAAAAAAAAATCCCAGCACATCCCACAAGTTCCCATTAACCACCATCAGCTCTGTAAGGAAGGGCAGAAAGCAGCAGAGTCTCCTTTTCACACCGTACTGGGAAAGCGACTCTCCATGGGCCTCTGGGCACTTCCAGCAGCTCAGAAACCCCAAACTAAACAGAGGACTTGGCTGCTGCAGCAGCACCTCGAGCAGGGGTAAGAACACAAACCCAACTCAGAACTGTTTTTTTGGTGAAACAGAACAAACTGCTCTCACTGCACAAGGTCTCTTCTAGGCAGACCTTGACACACCGGCTCAGACGTCAGCAGAACTTCTATTTTAGGCATAAGACAGATGCGGAGCGTGCATCAGTCAGTCTGGAGCTTGAAATACTGCATATTTGAGCTTTCACTGTCACACTTGGATTTTTTTTTCCTGGCCAATAGGTCTTATTCAAGTACAGCAGAGCAGCTGTAAAAGCAAGGAAGAGAACAAGAGGTTTTACTTTAGGCAGAAAGCAACTCTACCCTGCGGGAACACTCAGGTGGGGCTGTGCAGTAAGCCCCGTGCACTGAACCAAAGGATTGTCCAACACAAAAATGAATTCAAACGCGCCAAGCTGCCCTAAAAGCAAGCAACCCAGAGTTAGTGAATTTGCACGCTTCCTTTCACCAGATAAAAGCCCATCTCTCAGCCTTTAAAGAAAGAGGTGGGGCATCTCACTGCCTTAGGCACCTGAACACCTTCCTTCACCCAAATTAACACCAGCCAGCACAGAAAAACAAGTGCTCAGTATTACAGAATAAAAAAACCGCAAGAACAGCAGGTAAACCGAACCCTCTGCTAATACTCTTCCCCAGCCTTCCTTCCCAGGGAGGGACAAAATCCGTGCATCGTGCTTCAGGCATTGTCTGAAAGGGGAAGGGGGGTCTCAGCACCACCAATATTTGGGAGCTGGGGCAAGACTGCAGGAGTCTTAGACACCCTTTGGTACCATGGGCACTACCCAGTCACACCAACTGCTCAGAGGGCTATGCTGCAAAATCCCAGGAGCAACCCATTCACGCGTGTATTTTGCATGGCTCGGGTCCCGCTGAAGGTGTTTTTTTAAGCTCAAGAGGGGAATCTGGTATTTTTTCAGCAGCCTCTTCCGCAAGTGTTGTACCCAATGCTGGATGCTCAGTGAAAACCGTCCTCCTCCGAGCTGGCCCTTCGCTCACCCCATGTGTTGAGGGTTCACGTGACAAGCTGTGATTTTGCCCTCAGCCATTACAGGGAGGGGAGCGCTACAGTCGGGTTGGTAGCCACAGACTTTGACCTCTTCCACGGGAAAGACTTTGGACAGCAAAACCCTCTAACGCTGTTCTTGTTTAGGAGGTTTCCTTTGAAACCAACAGCTGGAGGAGCATCACAGGGATGTGGTTAAATAGATCCTGTAAAGACCTCAGATTAGCACAGGATGTTTTGGGGATTTATTTACTCAAAGAAAAGCAAGCACTCTGTGTATGGAACCACAACGTTTTATATTTATAAAGGCAGCTTTCCTCTGAAGACGTGGAAATATTTCAGACATTACATGCCTGTCTCCTAGGTTGCTGTAAGGGAAGGAGGTGTAACTGCACAGTCCTTATGTCACAGCCAGAGCTCCAGACCCCAGACCCAGGCGTCACATCTGGCAGCTCTATTAAAAGTGTGTGTGGTCACCCTGCAAACCTCTCTGCCTGCTCTGGGTAAGGCAGTCTGAGCTGTATTTCACTTTTTTGAACACTTGTGAAACACAGGCAACTACTCAGCCCAGCCCCCTGCATTACACACAATCGCGGGCACCAGCAGACCCCAGAAGAGCAATCCACACCCACAGGGGATGTCCCCATGCCAAAAAGGGACAAGAGGCCACAGGACAACAGGCAAGTCAGGCAGGGAATAAATGGAGTCATGGGCTGAAAGACTGATCTTGAGTTGTAAAAAATGCAGCTCTCTTTTGCTCCAGTATGGTCAACACAAACAGAAGATACCTGACACGGGATTTTTCTTTCCCTTTGCAACACGAGCTGCTCCTCTTACCTGCAGCAGTTCTGTATACAGCCCTGTTACACAACCAGGGCTTGCACAATCCTTGCAGGCATTTTATCAGCTTGCTCCTTCAAAGCTCAGAGTTAGCTAGAACGGAGAGATGCTAGCAATGACGCCTGAAAGCAAGTCAATAGATGCATTTCATAAGCGACCACGCAGCAAGATCCAGCATACTTGCCAGTGCTGCAAAGACAGACCTATCAACTCCCTAAGTTGGTTACTAAACCTTCCCGGCAGACTTGCACATGCACTGCCAGAGCCAGATTTTCCAAGGAGAAAAATCCAGCCCCATCTTTAACTCCGAACCTCCCCATCTCCTACACCACAGAGCAAAAACAAAAAGGAGATTTAGTCAATAACTCAACTTTATTCCTTGCAAAGGAGTAACTGGAAGCCCAGAAGCGGCTGATAACTACGTGAGAATACGACAATAATCATAGAGCGGTTTAGGTTGGCACAAACTTTAAAGATCATCTAGTTCCAACCCCCCTTTCACCAGACCAGGTTGCTCAATCTGCCACCGTAGGTCAAACTCAGCCACTCTTTGGACTCGTGGCCCTAGAAAAGCCACCAGAGATACAAGCGCTCCTCCTCCTCCTCTTTCACTCTTTCTGGATTCTGTGAGCAATCAGGAACACACTATTGACTTGAATGTTTACTTGGGGAGAAGCAGCAAGAGATTAGGAGCAGCCTGTAATTATTTGTTCCGATATGAAATTTCAAACTCTATTAATAAACAAACAATCCTGGCAGAGGTGCTCACTGTGCTTGTGACTAACTCTCAACAATAGCGTGTATGAGATGATCTCACCACTCGGATCAAATGATCACATTGGGAAAGCAACTTATGCAAGTTCTACGAATTGTGTTTTTAGAAGCAGGAGAGTCCACATCAGGAAACAGAACAAAGTTCAGTGTCAGCGGAGGTTACTGCCAGGTGGCTTTCTGTCAGAGGAAAGGGATGGGGAAGAGATAGCAGGAGCGCAGACCTGAGCAGGGAAGCCTTGTCCCTAGCCCTTTGGGACGGAGCAAACACGTTATCTCAGTGGCATCACAACAGCCAAAGGGAAGAGTAAAGATCAAATGAGATTTCAGTGTGGACACAATTCCACGAGACACTTTTCTGTAGCTCGTGGAACTGAGTAAAGAAACCACCCTCCCCAAACCCAGTTGCACCCACAGATGCTCCACGACCTGCAACACTCAAAAGAAAGAGGTTACCTTGCACCTACGGTTCTGCAAGCAGGCGCAGACGGGACCTGTGAGCTCCAGCACGAAAGGCAGCAAGCAGCGGGGAAAGCCTCTCTCAAGACAAGTTTTGGTCGTATGGCCTCGTCGAGCTCCTCCAGCTGCTTTGGGACAAACAAAACAAACGTTGCAGAAGGCACGCACTTGCTCAACCCTGGCTACCCAGAAGGCACCACCCCAGTGATTATTGACTTAACAGGAGGCAACTGCAATGTGACGGTAAAGCAAGAGGTTTCACTCTGTCACAACTACAGCAGGACTAATTATCAGAGGATTAAACCAGCTGTGTGACACTACCTCCTCCTTCCTGCCCACTCTTCACTGTACTCTCCACTGGAAGATAAAAGAAAGCGCTCAGTCATATCAGTTTTTGTCCCCTTGTATCCTCCCTGCTTTACAGAAAAGTTTTTTGCAAATATAGTCCTCACGCACCATCACATCCACGTGCAATACAGAGGACGCTCCGAATCCAGACACTCTGTGCTGTGCACGCCCTGTTTCAGTGCAAATAACCAGCACAAGATGCACATGAAGGAAAACTCAGAGCTGATAGCATCAGGTTCTCTAGGAGGGGTCTCGCTCACCAGCCCTTCTCTGACAAAACCCTGATTTCCTCACCTGCAGCAGACTAATCTGCAAGTTTGCTTTGCATGTGCACAACAGCTCATCAGGGTTTCTCAGAAAACTACAGAAATACTCAAAGAAAGCACATTCCCTTCTACCTAGCCAAAGGATGCACACAGCAGCGCACCCCACTGAGCTCAGCTCTGCTGGCTGACAACAACAACAAAAAATAAAATCCCGCAGCTCCTCACTAGGGCCACACGAAGCATAAAGGGGGGGATGTTCCCACCAACACTGTTTCAATTCCAGAATTTAGAAACAGAGACTTGATCCTTCCTTGTACTTTTCCAGCTTCTTAACTGGATGTATGTTTGTGCTTTTTTAAAAACAGTTGTAAAAGTACAAACTCATTTCAGTTTTCCAAACTCATTCAGATTAGGCAGAAAGCCTCAACGATCCCTCTTCTCTAGATGCATCCCACCAAGCCTTAATGTTTCTCTTCACACTCGGAAAGCGAACCCACGCTAACCCACGGTCTAAACACCATCAGACCAAAGCACGCTCCACGCTGCATGAGCTGTGGTTACTCCTGCAAATAAGACAACTTCCTAAGATCCAATTCCACGCTGATGACTAACTCCCAACACCGCAATCCAGGTGTTTTCACCCCCTCCAGCTTTAATATTCCCAAACAGAGGTTCTTCCATCATTTCCTTTGACAAGCACATTCCCCAAGGGAATAACTTCACTCTCCAAAGCAATTCCATCAGGAAAAGAGAAGGACAAACAGCCTTCCAACACCCCAAAAGTTTATGAAGAAAAATAGAAGGAACACCAGCAAACCAGCCCAGCGCACAGCAAAGGCGTCAGTTAGATGCCAGGAATAACTTTCTGCAGAGAAGTGCCAAAGAAAGAAGTTCATTGAAGGCTTTTAACCAGCCTGGGACAGGGTAAGCACCAGCAGCCCTTCTGTGGAAGCGAGGCAGGGGGGACATCACCCCGGACCACCCTCTCCCAGGCTGCCAGCCCGAGCCCTGCCAGGGCGCTCAGCAGGGACCAGCGTCAGGGGGAGGCAGGGTCGGGAGGGGTCCTGAGCCCTGGCTCCTGCCCTGCCTCGCAGCCCCTCCTCAGACCCACGGCAGGGGACCCTGGCACCTGGGGGCTGGCAAGCCCCCGCCCCACGGCCCCGGGGAGGCAGGCATGATACGGGCCCCACAAACCCCAAATAACCCACACCAGCCCCCCCATACAGGGAACCCTGCTCACCCCAGTCCTCCCAATAGCAGGGGGTCAGTCACCCCAGTCC
>NW_010115765.1:0-4504 GCF_000699245.1 Pterocles gutturalis | reverse complement strand
TTTTTAAAAGAGCTCCAGATTTTGAATTGCAAGCTTGAAGCATAATGACTTGGCGCGGACTGTGGGTTTGGTGTTGCAGGCCTCAGAATACAAGTCTTGCAATGTCTCTTTGCACAGAACACCAGCTTGATCAACACCAAGAAGAAGCTGGAAACAGACATTGCCCAAATTCAGGGTGAAATGGAGGATACTATCCAGGAAGCCCGCAATGCTGAAGAGAAGGCCAAGAAGGCCATCACAGATGTGAGTGGGAGGCTCCTTTCACTGCTTAAGATACACGCCTTCTCCCCAGAATGTCTCCAGCCCCAAAATGGCTTTGACCCTTTGCTCCCATCAGGCGGCCATGATGGCAGAAGAGCTGAAGAAGGAGCAGGACACCAGCGCCCACCTGGAGAGGATGAAGAAGAACCTGGACCAGACGGTGAAGGACCTGCAGCTCCGTCTGGATGAGGCTGAGCAGCTGGCACTGAAGGGAGGCAAGAAGCAAATCCAGAAGCTGGAGGCCAGAGTGCGTAGAGCTGGTATTTGTGCCTGAGTGAGCATGTCACGTAAGCAGGCAGCAGGGAAGCTCCAAAGATGGGTTTCTCATGGCAGGTGCGGGAGCTGGAAGGGGAGGTTGATGCTGAGCAGAAGCGCAGCGCTGAAGCCGTGAAGGGTGTGCGCAAGTACGAGAGGAGGGTGAAGGAGCTGACCTACCAGGTAAGGCAGGAGGCCTCCATGGGCTGACATACCCTCTCAAAGGAAGAAAAAACTTCTGGACTGATTGTCAAAGGGAATCAACATGGTGGGGAAATCAATTCACTCTCTTTCCTGTTTGCCAACTGCTTTAGTCTGAGGAAGACCGGAAGAATATTCTCAGGCTCCAGGATCTGGTGGACAAGCTGCAAATGAAGGTGAAATCCTACAAGAGACAATCTGAAGAGGCTGTAAGTATCACTCTGAGTGCTTGGCAAGAGACATTTTCCAAGTGGGTAGCATGGTCGTTGAGGAGATGAATACAAGAAACTTGGAAAATGCTACTGGTCCATAATGGAGGGCTTCAAGTTCTTTGAAATGCTTAGAAATTAGCCTGTTCTTTGAGAATGAAATCAATGAGAAAATAAGAAGGCTAACAGGAGGGCAAGTGCACGTAACTTTTTTTTTTTATTAGAACAACAAAGTAGTCTGTAAGAAGGAGTTCTTACTAATAAGAACAACAGTACAATATATAAATATGTTTTGAGAAGAACATATTTTCAGAATTTAGAAATCCATATAACTGAGTTTACGAAAGATGCCTGTGACCCTCACAATTTGGAGAAGCTTAGTAGTTATGTGGAAGCAAATGACATTCAAGAGCATAATTATGTTCAAACCCTGTTATGCTGTGTCTGCAATGGACCTTCTAAAAAGGGGAGGATGAGGAGGTCTGTGTGAGGCTTAGATGTAAGCAGTAGTGGGTGGGGGGTGGAGGTTTGTGCCTTCTCCAGGGATGAGCCACAGCCCCACAAGGCTGAGGCACAGGAGGAGTGAAAGCCCTGCCCTGGGCTCCTCACCACTGCCTCCCTCTCCCCACACAGGAGGAGCTGTCCAATGTCAACCTCTCCAAGTTCCGCAAGATCCAGCACGAGCTGGAGGAAGCTGAGGAGCGGGCTGACATTGCGGAGTCACAGGTCAACAAGCTCCGCGCAAAGAGTCGGGAGTTTCATAGGAAGATAGAAGAGGAAGAGTGAGGATGTCATGAGGCAGCAAAGTGACCTGAGGGAGGCACAAAGTGTCAACCTCTTGGTCGCTTTCTTCTGCAATGAGTCTTTGTAACCATGTTAATGTCTAGTGAATAAAGACCGTAGTTTCCTCTGCATACACAGTGAACAGTGCCGCCTTTTGTTTTTTCCTGATCTAGCTTGGGATACTGCATTGCAGCACAAGTTTTCAGGCTTTTCCTGGGTGAGGGAAGGGAGAAGGTATGTGAGGGGCAAGAGGGGGTGATCCCTTTCCTTTTTCCTTTCCCTGCTTTTGTTTGTGATCCTGGCAGTCACAAACCCTAAACATCAGTCTCCAAGTAAGTTATCAGAAGTCCCAGTGCACTGCACCATGGAGGACCAAGAGTTCTTTGGCAGAGCTGATTTTCGGCTCACAGAGCACTGTTATGACACCTTGATAGTGCCCCAAAATTGTGCCATCTCTCCTACCCTAGATTCCCTTATCTGCTGCCACCATCCCGATCCTAGTCTCTCTGCAGGGGACAAAGCGCTGAGCCCTGCCCGGGGCCATGTGCTGGAAGGATGCCCCTTAGGGCTTGTTTCTTGCATGCTGTGTGGCACCAACACACCTCCTCAACACATCACCTCAAAGGGAAGCCTTGTCACCTCTCGCCCAACAGGCTGCATGTGTCATTGCCTCAGGCAAGAGGAAAGAAGGGAAGTGATAGGTGTATGCCTCCATTCCTTCCTCACCTACCTGTACCTCGCTTTTGGCCTCCCTGCAGGGTAAAGAGAGAATATATTTCTGTGAGGAAGGGAAGGGGATGAGGGAAGAAGAGAAGGGGGGAAATTGTCCAACACTGTTTCCTTCATTCAGACCCTGATGTGAACAGCAGAGGCACAGCGGCCACGTACAACTGCGAAGTCTTGTGTGCTCTGTCAGCAGTCTCAGCTGGAGTATTCCAAAGTGTTTTGCTTTGCGTCTAATTTGGGTGAAAGAGACGAGCAGTGCCAAGGTATGTTAGAGACATGCCCACAGACATGTGCCTGAGCTGATGCTTTCATAGAACCAACAGCTCTTGACTTCCAAGTAACTTCTGTCCCTTGTTTTCAGGGAGAACACACAGCCTTGGAGGATTTTCTCAGAAATCTCAAAGACTGCAGGGCTGATTACAGAGTGAATGAAACACAGGTTAGTGGCAACCGAGGGCTACTAGGTTAGTCTGGAAATCCTTTCAGTAATATCAACTTACAGAATTGCGCCCACTGTTGCAGCTCTGCCCCTGTCTGAAGTGTTCTCCTCCAGTCACCCCAGCTGACTCCAGGCGGCAGGAGCCCTTGATGCAGACCAGTGTGGAGTGAATGAGAAACGCCTTAGCAGCAACCAAGGAGCGAAGTGCAGCTGGCACTGAAAGGAAACAAGAAGCAGACTCAGGAGCCGGGGCCAGGGTATGTGTTGGTGTTGAAAGCTTGTGACAGTCCACAGCTTTCCACATGAGTCTACTATACAAGGGCTAATATTCAAATGCAGATGTGGATCCTGCATGGAGCATTGAGCCTAGAGGGGCTGCAAGGATGGGAGTGCAGCTGAAGGGACAGGGGCTGTGCAGAAAATGATTGTGCCCAATCCTAAGGCAGGTAGCCCCTGAATGCTTTCTACCTTGAATTGCTTACAATGTTTCCAAGGGAGAGCTTGCCAGTGGAGCGCATTGGGTGCTGGCAAGTGGTAGGAACTGACACTGGTGGTCTAAACTTGCAGAAGTCAATGCCAGAGACTTTGTCTCCAATAGATGCTCACACTGCTGGGACGTTGCAACCAACAGCTCCATGGCTGTCACCTATGACAGCAACATCCAAAGGTCTCTCACCTTCCCTGGCTCTCAAGTGCAGCCTGACCAGCACACCAGCTCTCACAAGGAAGTCCTGCCTGCTTCCAGTGTCACTAGCGAGCATTGTTGAGCAGAACCTCTGCCAGTGCTGTCTGAAGAGAGCAATGAGAGAAGGTTCTTTAGGAGCAGACCTCAGTTTTCACTCACAAGGGCCTTAAGAAGTCCACCCAACACCTTGCAGAGATGCTGGACTGGTCCTCCCTTGTAATGACACGGCACAACTTTTCCCCATGGCTCCCTAGGAAGCTCCCACCCTTATTCACCCATCCTCATCCCTGCAGTCTTTCTCCTTGCCTGACAGTGTGCACTGGTCTGCCACCACAGCCAGGGTCTCTTGTAGTGAGCCTTGCCTGCCTAAAGCCCCCTATGAGCTCCTCTTGGGTGGCTGCTGGAGGATCTCCGGCCACATCTGCAGGCTTCTCCAAAGCTTCAGGTGGGGCTGGGTGGAGTCAAGATGACACACAACTTCTCATGAGAATCCCTGTTAGCTGTAATCTCTTGTACAAGCATGAACTTCTGAGGCACTCTGAAATCCTGCTTTACAGACCCCACACCATCCAGTGCCTCGCATTGACCGCACCATGGAAGCTTGACGAGTTAGCAGGCTGTTGTCTCCTGGCCACGCTGGTAAGTGTGGCACCTGGAGACAGTTTCTTGGATACCTTGTACAAAAGAACTGTCAGAAAGGGCACTGGTGGGAGAGGACAGGCAAATCACTGAAGCAGCATCTCTTGCATCACAGGTGTAACCCTGTCTGTTCTAACCTACCGTAGCCTTCTTTAGACTCTGTTTTGCAAAGTCAACTGTTGCTTCCTGCGTGTTTCACTTGCCAGTAGTTACATGCCCTCTGGTATCTCTCTAGCTTTCAAGGATGTGGTTGAAAATAAAGCAGGCAGCCGTGTGCCCTAAGCTCAGGGACAGGTGCCCACCCTC
>NW_010115764.1:819-1511 GCF_000699245.1 Pterocles gutturalis | reverse complement strand
CTTCTCCCAGCCGCTGTTGGGAGGAAGTGACGAGACCTATTTTAAGCCCCCAGGGGATCTTCAGGGTAGGAATCCCCTGTCCCTGTGTAATACTGCTAAAAATACCATGGCTGTACCCATGTGTCCTGGCCGATAGCTCGCTCTCGTTCTTTGGGTGTTGTTTTGCTTGTGAGACTCCTCTCGTGCTCTGTAGGTTGGTTTTTCCTGACTTTATTTTAAGCTAAGCTGCTCCTGAATAGGATGGAGAAAGGTGGGAGTCAGGGCTGCTGGGATTTCCTCCCTGCTCTGGGGCTGGGAGAGGGCTGCTGCTGCGCTCAGGTGTGTTGCTGCCTCAGTTTCCCCATCTGTGCAGGGAGCCAAGTCCTGCATCTGCCGGAGAGCATCTCATGGGCTGCCGCATCCCACGGGTATCTGGGATGGACCGGAGCAAGGCTGAGCTGCCCAGAGCATCCCTGCCCCTCTCCTCGCTCCTGCTGGGCTGGCAGCAAGGGCTGTGGGTGAGTTGGGTTGGGCTCAGCTCCCCCTGAGCTCCTGCCAATGTGCCAGCATCCTCCAGCTGTGCCTCTATCCCGGGAACTGCTCGTGAGGTCTTTGGACCAGAGTTGCTCCAGGCAGGGCTCTGGGCTCCCCCATCTTTTTTTCTGCATGAGTTCTTGGTTTTCATCCTCGAGACTGGTGCTCTCTCCACCGCC
>NW_010115764.1:0-660 GCF_000699245.1 Pterocles gutturalis | reverse complement strand
CCCGCCCTGATGGTATTATGGGTGTCATCTGCTGGGATTGTCGGGTGTCATCTCCCTTCTGCAGCAGGGTACCAAGACCAGCGGGTATCTGGGCGTGCTGTGAGCCAGGAGGATCCGGGCTGGTCCGAGCGCAGGGCTGGGATGCTGGGATGCGGCTGTAGCTTGGCATCCATCCTGGGAGCAGCCCAGCTGGGGCGGTGGTGCTGCGGGAGGAGTTGGGGAGATGGTGCTTTATTTCTGTCATCAAGTCCTGCTCCCTGGTTTCATGTCAGCTCAGTCTTAAACCTTTCCCCGTGTTGCTTTGGACTCGCTGGTTTGTAAAAGTGAGACAAGCCCAGGACCACAGCTGGGGTGGGGCTGAAGTGCAGGAGGAGAGGTTGACCCCTGCGAGCCATGGGGGGCAGCGTGGGGGGATCTGTCTGCCCCAGACCCCTCCCCACCATGGCATTGCAAAACAGATTCAACTGGAGGGGGAGGGAAAAAAAAAAGAGCTGGCATGAAGAGTTGCCCAATACGTGCCAGCTGATGCCTTATCGCCCGACGGCGGGTGCTGGTGCCCACCGTGTGCCCAGGCTGGGGTGGGAGGAACCTGTTTCCCAGCGCTGAGTGGGAGGGAGAAGGGGTGGACGAAGCTTTGTGCTGGGGTCCAGCGCAGCCCCC
>NW_010115763.1:2929-3778 GCF_000699245.1 Pterocles gutturalis | reverse complement strand
GTGCGCGCGCTGCCTGCCGGGAGATGGAGTTCCCGCGGGGCACGCCGGGAGCCGCGGCCGGGGAGGGGAGGCCTGCGGCCTGACATGGAGGTGAGAGGAGCAGGAACGCTGGAGATGCGTGCAGAGGGATTCCTTCTGTCCCTGCCGGACCGAGGCCACAGGCTGATGCCTCACCTCCCCGGCGCTTACCCTGTGGCGCGAGGACAGGGGCGGTGAAGCTGGCTCCGGCTTTCTGTCAGTCCAACGTCAATCTGATCATTTTCTTTCAATTGAAATGTTTCTCCTCAATCTCAGCAAGAATTTAAGTAACGTCTGCTACTGCTGTTTATATTTTAAGTGGCTGAAAATATTCTCTCTCTCCCCCGAGACGTGTCTCGCTGGAGAATGGGTTGCCATCCCCTTCTGCTGCAGTTAACCCACACTGTCTGCTGTGAAGTGACTTTGCATTTATTCTTAAATAAAATTAATTTTATTTCAAACTAGAAAGCCTCGATTCAGGCAGTTTTTCTCACGTCTCCATCATGACTGATTTCTCCCTGGTCGGCCAGGCCTGGTGTTGGTTGGCTGAACCATCGCCTGGAAGCACAGCTTGGAGCAGGACACAGCTCGGCCATTTGCATCTGTTGGGCTCATGTTTTATAAAGGGAAATTTTATAATACGACGTCACAGCTCCAGATACTTTTTTACTCCAGGGTTCACGTTGTCCCTGGAGGGGAGGGAAAATCGCTAGGAAGTCTAAAAATAACCCGAAACCTTCCATAGACAGAAAGGTTCTGTTGTGTGTGGAAGGGATAGTGTGTGACAACAATCCTGTCAAAGCAGCCAGAGGGGAGTGACACAAGTGGTGG
>NW_010115763.1:2372-2898 GCF_000699245.1 Pterocles gutturalis | reverse complement strand
CTGCCTCGGGGGGCCTGCCGGTATCGCCTGTCGTGAAACCCATCGTGGGGCTCCTCCGGGGGGGGCCCGGCTGGGTGTCCCTGCTGCGCAAAGGTGACAAAAGAGCTGTCTACAACAGGGAGCGTCAGAGTTTGAGTGAACCTCACCCACCGCACCAGCTCGGTATAAAGGGGCTCGATTCAACCCACTTCCCAAACGGTCCCGAGCAGCGAGGGACCCTTGCTGTGTCCCGGGGCAGGCAGACGCCACCTCAGCCCCTGTCTCTGCCGGAAACGCCGGCGTTGCTCCTGCCTCGAGACACACCGTCGGGTGCCTGCAGGCTCATTTTCTGCACAGGGAGCTGGAGACCAAAGCGGTCTAGGTCGGGAGAGGCAGAAAAGTCCCAGTGGTGGGCACATTGCTCAAATCACCAGCAGAGCTCCCAGCACCCGTCTGCTGCAGCACGTTTGCTGGGTCGGCAGTGACGCGCTGAGCCGGGGCATCCCAACGCCTGCAGCGTCGGGGCTGGGCTGTGCCCAGCAGCCAC
>NW_010115763.1:357-1727 GCF_000699245.1 Pterocles gutturalis | reverse complement strand
GGATGGAGGATTTAGGTAAGCTGGGCCCCTCCAGAGCCAGCCGCGCACCCAGGCGTGGTGCGGGGTTGTGCCTCCGGTGGGTCGGGGGAGCTTTGGCCTTCTTCTGCCTTGGGGTCCGGTGGGGATGCTGCAGAGGGGCAGCGATGGAGCTGCACTCCCTGCCGCGCCTCCCCCAGCGCAGGGGATGAACAGGGCCCAAGCGGCCAAGCAAGAGCTTGGCCAAAAATGGAGAACGCTTGCAGGCAGGAAATGGGCTGCAGCAGCGATAAAATCCCGGCTACACGCAATGGGGCTGAGCAGCTCAAGGGTGTGGCACGACGTCCAGTGCTGCTGGGAGTCACCCCTGGCCCAGGGTGGGGGAGACAGGGTTTTTTGTGCTGGGGCGGGGATCCCCCCCGATTCCCGACATGAGGGCGGTGAGATGCCAAGGGGCGGCCAAGGCGGCAAAGTGAAAGCGGAAAGAGAAAGCGCTTTGTCCTCTCTGCAGGAAACACGGCTCTGGGTGTGCAGAAAGCACCAAGGTTTCACTCCCCTGTGCCAGGGCTGGTGCAGGGATGAATTTAAGGGCTGGTGAATATTGCTTCCTAAGCCAGAGACAACGTGTGAGGGAAGCAGGACCCCTGTTGCCAGCGGTCCCCACACTTCGGGGTGCGCAGAGGGCACATCCTGCGGTGGGGGTGGGGGGCCGGGTGAGGGTGCTCAGGGCCACCGCAGCCCCTCGGGGCCCTGGCACCTCATGGGCAGAAGCTGTTGGGATGCTACTTTTGCTCCTGAGCTTTTAGGAGCGTCACAAGACCGCTCAAAGGGGTGCAGAGGCAGGGACGGCAGCCGGGAGCTGGGGTGCCTGACCTGGGTCGCTCCGTGCAGATGCTTTGCTGGCAGAACTGGAGCAGAGCTCTGGCCCAGTCCCCAAGGACTGCACATCGCAGGCATTGAGCTCCTGCAAGCAGGATCTGGCCACAGTTGGGACCCCAGCCCCCGGCAGCTGTGAGCCGCTTGCCTCAGAAGCCCTGAAGGTAACACCTTGGCACGGTGGGGCTGGTGGCTGATGCCCTGCTCAGCCCGTGACAGGGACGGTGGTGCCAGCCAGCAATTCAGAGGGCCAGGGGAGCATCCTGGGGGCTCAGCCGGAGGGGTTTGTTCTTCTAGGTGCAGCTGCTGCCTCAGGCTCAGCCTCCAGGAGAGGCTTTGACGACACTGTACAGGTAAAACGTAGCCAGGGAGGGCAAAGCCAGCTGGGGCTACCCTTCCCATCGCTTGAACGCCTCCTCTGGGGTCACCTGGCCTCCTGCACATCCCCAAAAAACAGGTCCTTCCATGAGCTGGGGTGGGGGGTTGAATCCTGCATCCCTACAGCACTGCTGGGTTGA
>NW_010115763.1:0-262 GCF_000699245.1 Pterocles gutturalis | reverse complement strand
GTGGCCCCCCCCTTGCCAGCCTCTACCCAGGGAGGCCCCTGTCCCCTGCTGTGGCCTGTGGGGAAAGGGCAGCGTCTTGTGGGGTCAGAGGGTTCTCAGTCCCGGGCACCCTCCAGGCGCGGGGTGGAAGCCGCTCACCCCCACCCACGGTGGCCGCCCGGCAGCTGGACAAGCTCCTGGCCGACCTCGGCCACATGCAGAGCAAGGTGAGCCTTGTCCCTGGGGAATGGAGGTGGGGGCCTGGCCCTCGCCCAGCCCTTAT
>NW_010115762.1:0-39020 GCF_000699245.1 Pterocles gutturalis | reverse complement strand
TCTCTTTCTCTCTCTCTCTCTTTCTCTTTACCATGCTATTGGCCTGCTTCTTGTAATGTGTTTTGAAACTGCATTGACAGAAGCTTCATCCTGGCTCTGATCTTTATACAAATAGTCATTCTGGTAAGGCTCCGGACATGGATTGGATCCCCACTGCAGGCAGATGACAGCCTGACTCCTCCCCACCCCACCCCCCCCCCCAAAAAAAAACCCCAAAACCAAAAAAAACCCAACCCCAAAACCCACCAAAACTCCTTGAAACAAACTTCTGGTCTAAATAATCTTAGCGGTGGAGGCAACTTTCTGACTGTGCATGACTGAAAGCCTTTTCAGATACAGATATACAGATTTTGGATATTCCTACAGGTTTGTTCCTCCACGCAGTATGGGAGCAGGACAGGACAGGGCAGGTGCGTGTTCCTGATGCCACCCACCAGCGAGGTCTCCTGAGCATGAATGTGCCTGGCAGTTTGTGCTGGTGGCAGGCAGCATGTCTATGGGAGGGTGTCACCACTGATGCTGTGTCCCTGTTGCTCACTGTGACCAGAGCCTACCACAAATAATCAACAACGTAGGTGAGGTGGGCTTGGGTGTTCGTACTGCTCCTGTCCTCTTCCCTGCTGTGCTTTGGCCTCTCCCTCCACCAGCCAGCCCAGCTTTGCTGCTGCAGACCTTCCTTTGTGGCAATTGAAACTATGGGTTGAGTTGACCTGGGGAAACTGAGGCAGAGACAGGTCCTGTGCTGCTCCCAGTGGGAGGGAGGTGGTCACCTCTTGTGGAGGAACTTTGCAGATCTCCCATGACAGCACCTTCAAAGCACTGCGGCAAGTTTTACCTGAGACTGGCACGCCTGGGGCTGGAGCCTGAAGTGGTCACACTCTTGGCCTGAGCCCAAGCCTTCACTTTGCTGAACTGTTCCATTTAGCAACATCTGGCTCTTTAATTGGTCAAATTACTTTATGCCTGTTTTGTAGCTGATTTGCTCCTCAGCCAGCCAGGAACTTTGAAAACCAATCTGTCTGGTTTCTACGCAAGTGATTTGCTAGCCCAAGAAGAATTACTTTCCAGGCTCATCCCAAGAGTGTCTCTGAGGAGCATCCTTTATCCCTTTGCTCCTCTGGGTCCGGTTGTATTTTCCATGCCACGGAGCTGAAAGGTAAAAAGCCCCTGAGCATGCCCAGCCCTCTCATGCAGGATGTGGGGCAGCACGGACGTGGGGCTATGGGGCTGTGCAGCTCTGCTCTCTTGCTGGGCATGAAGGGTTGTAGTGGTGGCCTCTCAGAAGGAGCTAAAGGGGGACTAGATGGAGCCAATGGCCTTGTAAATTATTCTCTTCTACTCCAAAGAATAAAGTTTGTGGAGGGATTCGGGCAATCAATTTACATCTTTTGAAGGAAAAGAAATTGAAAACACTAAGCAATTTATTGCCTTTTAAGTTTGGGGATGAGGGGGAATGTAAGTAGTGCTTAAATTTAACTACCTGCAAAAGCAAATAAGGAAAACTAATATTTCACAAAGCCGCAATCCACTATACTACAAGTGCATTTTCAGTTTCATTGTGGAGAATATAACTTCCTATTGCTTTCTCCCCAAGAACTTGCCTAAAAAGCAACATCCAATTGGTGGATTCAGTAATGTTTCTGGTATGGTTTTTTAGCTTTCACTTTCTTACAATTTGCATAAAACACTTAGCCATGATTTTTCCCCTCTCTCATATTGCAGTACTTCAACTTTTCAGCACAATAAGTGTTTTGCCTGCAAGGCCTATATCTAATATTGGTTCATTTGGATGTCTTTTCCCATTTAAATGTTAGTCTAAGCAACCAAAGTGATTGTAATCAAATGAGTATGCTCAATATATAGCTTATATGACTACAGGGTGGCTTTCTTGGTCTAATTCAAATGGTCTTAGCAAACATGAAAGATGATTTAGAAGCTGTTCTAAGAAGAGTCTTTCTTCTGGCAATATATACTCTTAGGCAGATCAGAAAGAATAAGAGCTGGCATCTGAGAAAAAAGATGAAAACCAAAATGGGCTAATACCTGCTCATTACACGAGGGCAAAGCCACTGACACCACGGCAGCATAAAGCTGGATTTGCCCCCTCTGCTTGTGAGAGCGTTTCAGAAGAGCCCTGGAGAAGTTCATTGTATGAAGAGAGTACAGGAGAGATAACCTGAGCTTCAGCCAGACCACAAACCCTCACTGTTCATTTTTCCCTCCAGGAAAAGTCATTTTCGTTCTGCAAGATGAATCATTGACGGCTTGTTTGTGTGGGCAGACTGATTGCCTGAGCTATTCTGGGACAGCTACTGCTTTACAGGTATTCCGGAGGATTTCTTGCCTTCAGATAAAGCTAACTACTGCTGAGATAAAGCTAACTTCTTCCTGGCATAATTACTTAGAGAATGGGTTTGCTTCTATCTTTGAGCAGGTTCCCCAAGGCAGCTCTTGGGATAGCAGCTTTGTACAGCCCTGGAGCTAAAAACCCGATGCACAGAACTGTGTCATCCTGAATGTGCATTCTGTGCATTCAACATCTCCGAACCAAGGTGTGCTCTACGCAGATTGTCATCACCGGTGTGAGTTTCACCCACTGTGACAGCATGTTCCTAGCCTTGCTCAGATGATAACACAAAATGACTATGCAGAGGGCTGGGTTTCTCCAGAGATGCGCTAAATGCCTGCTGCTCCAAGGACATGTGAATCCTTTTAGCCCATTGCAGGAGAAAACCTTCAATATTTAAGACCCCCTCTGGTGCTGCAAACTCTTAACTGGAATGGGCTGTGCTGCTGTTCAATGATGTAGCTCTGCTGACATCCACCCTTTTCCCTGGGGCTGGAGCCCAAGGCGCTGAAGTGGGACTGTGCTGATTTACATGAGAATCTGGCTGTATGTACTTACAAACTAGGCTTTTGTCATCTCTTATAAACATGCCTAGTTAGGACACAGTTAAACCTGAAACCATTCAGAAAGACTGCAGCTACAGCTTTCAGTCATCATCACTACAATTATGATTTCAGCTGCTTTGCTTTGCTCCAAGGCCTTTAGGGCACTATAGCTGAGTAGAGACATAAAAAGCAGATTTACTGTTATTAGCTGTAAACATTGTAGCACAACAGAAAAAACCCCTAAAATATTAATCTGCACCATAGCATAAAATATGCACACAAGTCATGACGATTAGCAATAATTTGTCATTCTGTTCTATATTTAATTTTAAAATGGCCAAAATGTTGGACAAAATACAACCAGCACACATCCCATGGCTGGTTTGCTACAACAGCTGTCTCCTGCCCTAAGCAGCAGCATCTTCTCTCCCCAGAGCCAGCCTAGGATGCTCGGCATGAACAAACCTCATGTCTGTGCACAAACCCGGGAAAGGAGAGGTCTCCCTGAAATAAGATCTTTGTATAAGCAGATAAGTTTTGCTCCAGATCTAACCTGATGATCCAGCCAGCCCCCTGTGTCACCCAGGTGTCGCGACCCAGCTCATAGAACCACCCTGGGTGGGATGAGTGGGGTTCGCGGAGGTTCTATATATATATTCCCTTGGGGCAAATTAAGGTGAGACCGCACCAAAGAATTGCGTACTGGCTTATAATTTTAATGCATATAATTGTTTAGGGAAAAGGGAAAATGTGGGGTATACAACAGAATCAAGGGAAAAGGAAAATCACTTGGTAAAGACAATCCATGAATATTTTACCATCCACTAATAACACAAAATCTCATAGCAATGGGGTAAGAATAGCACAACTACCAGTATCACTAGGGTTAGTAATAAGCACCGCTAAAAGAAGCAATCTATACGAAAACCTATTAAACAAGCCCCAAAAGGGAGCTGGTGTTAAAACTTATAAGGTGTTACCATATGTGCCAGAGAGAGAGATCAAGAGATACTTGAAGAGAAAGAGAAAGGAAAAGGAGAGGAGAGAGAGAAAAGTTTTCCCCACTCTTTGGATCCTTGGAGAAAAGCATCGACATCTTGGGGGGGGTGGAATGTTGCTCGATCACTCTGTCAGCATCTCAGGAGTCCTCAGGTGGTGGGCACAAGCACACCTCTTTGTTTATTCACCTTTTATAGACAGAGGCAGGGCTTTACTCAGCAAGGGTTTGCTGCTTTGTTGTAGGAGCAAGACTGAGTCCATCGTTAGACTCAGCAGGGGTTTGCTGTCCATTGTTGATGGCCTTACTCAGCAGGGGTTTTGCCAGTCCATGGAGTAAGGCCTTCGGCACATTCCTTGCCATCTTACCTACAACTGGAATGTTTTGAGACGAGTCATCGGAGCCTGGACAGTCAATTTGCAGTTTCTGCAAAACTGCATGAATAGTCCTCCACACCAGGGACTCGCTTTCTGAGGACTTGGGTTCGAGCAGGTCGCAGCAGCACAGCACATGGCAACACCTCTCTTGCACACCAAGGCTGGTCCCTGAGTTGGACTGAGTATCATCCTCTTTCTTGTCTGGCAGGGATTCCCCAGCACTGAAGTGGGGAGAAATCAGGGCTGGTGATGCTGTCTTGAGATAAATAAATCGAGATGAGTCTTGCTGTGACCAGACTGTGATAGTTTCTTGAGATACATCACTTCAGGAGGTATTGGTTTGCAAATTTTGTCTTTCCAATCACAAAATATCTTTTGTTTTCGGTACTAAATCTTAATCTTCTTGAAACATTATTTTTCCTAAACCTTTCCTAACAATTCCTTTTTCTTTCCTGAAAAATCAGGTTTTTGTAAGGATGTTGTTTAAAAAAAATGCAAATTTTGAAAATAACCCTATTTTGACCCCATTTGTTTATTGTAAAGTTATTTAGAATAAACTTATTTTTAAATAGTTTTCTAGCTGTGATGAGCTGGAGGAGTGTAGTGATACGTTACATATTATGGTTACATGCTGTCTGGAGCTTAATAGAAGATGTGATTCCTGGATTACAGAACTTCTCACAGCTTTGAAAGAGAGTCCAACCTGAGCAGTGGTTTGCTCTGGCTTTTGAGAACTACATTAGCTGAGACTGAAGTCGATGTAGATTTCTGGCACTGACGAAGGGCTATACAGTTTAAAAGATTTCCTGTAGACTAGAAGACTGTCTAGCCTGTGGGCTTGGCTTAGATGCAGCCTTATTCCAATAAGTATTTATAGGATATAACATTTAGACCAGCTGAGGAAGGTCTGCTCCACTTCAAAAATACTGTTTTAGCCTAGGCAAAAGGTAGAATAATTCAGGATGAGGGAAGGATGGAATTTTACTTTTTTTTCAGTCTGAGAATTGTATTAGCATCATCACCTGTGAATCTTTGTTAAACTAGCCCAGTTTCTATGGTCCTGAGAATCCCAGCAAGCTTATTTTCCCTGTGTTTTTCCAATGGCCAATTTGTCTTCTTTTCTTTCTCCACCCAACAATATTTGTGTCTGCAGCAGTGCTGGGTGCTTTTGCTCCAGGTCCTCATACAAGGAGTGAAGTGGGGTCCCATGTCCAGCCAACTGCTTTCCCTCAGTACAGGAGCCTGGCACCTGGGACCTCCCCGTCATCCTCTGGGCCTGGCCTCCAACCCCCAAAACTGGTGGATGTGAGATTACTGCATGAGTGGGTTTGAGGATGGCTTTAAAAATATTGGGGACTCTGCTGGAGAGGTGACTGGCACAGGGACAACCCAGGCGCCCTGTTGAGATCAGGGAAATGTAACGGGCAGGACAGACAACATCTTCTGAGCTGGAAGGGTTAACAGCAGTTTGCTGCTTCTCCTCCTTTGCCTTTACTGTCATCATGATTTATATATTTGAAAGTAGGGTTGATTAATAATCCACAAACCCTCAGCCTGGGAGGAGAGCTAAGGCACTCAGCATACCAGAGCATACTACGATGCAAACAGTAAGAAATGATTAACAAGACTAACATTTCCCCTCCTCCCCAAATAACTCCAGCAGCATCAATGGTACCTTGCACTTCATGGCTCCCAGCCATTGGGTGAGAGCTCCCAAACGCCTTCTGTATCGAAAGGCCTCAGGTAACAGTCTGTTGCACCGCAGGTACCATGGTGATGAGTCTGGCATAATCGCCTGGAAAGATAAATATAGTTAGCATGCTGTTCCTGGAGCTGGATATAAATGTCTCCATTCCGCATGTGCACTGTTACTCTGGAGATAAGGAAAAACTGGCCTATAAAGTCCTCATTGACCTAGGAAGTCAATTAAAGTACAGAAAGAGCTGCTGAGCACAGTGGTGGAATTCATCTGCTGTTTATCAGCTTGGACCTCAGTGCTTCCCCTGCTCAGCCCTGGGATAAGTATAGAGGGAGGACAATGTGGCCACAGAAGAGAAACAAAACTGGGAAAGTTAAATTGGAGGGAATTGGTCTCTGGGGTAAGGGCACACTGAATGCCAAGCTGCATTGGTTCCCAATATCTCTTCAGTTCATAAAGAGCGATCACTACCGGCTTTGTTCTGTGGTCTCTGGTGAAAAAGAAAGGATCTGCTTCATTCAGAAAATACTTTGGAGGTCAGAAAGTGTTTTTTTCTTTCCCCTGGGGTTTTCAGTGCCAGCAGGGGGAGCAGATTTGGTTTCCTAAATACAAAGAGGCAACCTAACAAGTTCCTGTCTCTGTGCTGATACAGAAGGGATGAGGGGAAATCCTAGTAACCCCACAAAAAATGTACAGAATAAAATCAAATGGAGATGTGGGCAGCTCAGCCATCCTTTTTTTATGCAATGGAATTAAACATGAGAAGGTAATTTACATCATCCTTACATGAGAAAAGAATAACATTACTTTTTTTTTTTTTTGTGTGTTAATCCACATCAGTAGCCAAGGGGGTAGATGGGAACTGGTAAGGGTTATCTGTGACCTACTTCTTTCATAATGGTAAAAACAACCCTTTTAAATAAGATACAATGGCAAAGCTAGGGCCTCGGAGGAGATTCCAAATCCCCTCCCTTCCCACCAGGGTCAATGGGAACTGAAAGTCTTCAGCATCTTGCCAGCTACCACAGCAGTGTTCATGGACCTGTGTGTTCCTCACATTGGAGGGCACAGGACAGCAGTGACTGCACCGTGAGCACAGTAACACCCATGTGCAGCTGTGTGGTTACTACACCATAAGTGTGAGAGAAGCCCTAACCAATATTCTCTTTGATTTTAATCAAATGCACACCATGCCTAAGCGCAGGCAGGTTTTGGTCTGGCACGTTACTTTATGACCCTTAAGAGGAAGTAGGATTTAATTTTTAAGGCAAGACTTCCTTAGCAAAAAAATAAAAGACAAATTCCCATTAAGTTTGCTTCAGTAGACACCCCAGTTTGCAGAGCTGCACCATGTTCTTGGCAGCAGCTCCTCCCCAAACACTGCCTCTGCCCCAGCTCCCCTGAGCAGCCCATGGACCAGAGTGCACTCCAGCACAGCACTCAGCTGTGAGACTTAAAGAACTTATTAGATTTGGCTGAAAACCTCCTCTGACACTGTTTTTAACAGCAAACTGGACTTTCAGTGAAGTGAGGCTTTTTGAGAAAAGCCCCTGCTTTGTCCTTTACTTCCCCCCCGTCCTTAAATCAGGTAACTGAGAATAACATTTTATTTAGAAATCCTGAAAGGATGTCTTCTGGGAATTTTGTTTCTCAGATGGGCTGCCTGTTCCCTCATGCACCACAAACAGCTGTCTCCTCACCCTGGAGAATATATTGTCGTGTGTGACGGGGACATAATATGACAGGGTACATGGCTTCTGGAAAAACTTGGGATATAGGTACATTACTCCGATGAGGTTCCATGTTAGTGCTTTAGTAGCGATTATTGAAGTCTTTGCTTTCTGTCTTTTCCACCATAAGCTTCAAGTTTTCTTCCACTGTCAAGCAGCCCAGTCTTATGCCAAATGAGCTATACAGATATTTGCTATGGCATGCCAGCAAAGCTGAGCAGAGAAGATGATTGTCTGCTTTAGGACCATTGAACTGCACCACAGTGCTGGGAAAAGAGACTCTCCAGTGTAGGTGGAGCCAGCCAGGGGTTACAGGGAGGTGTGCATCGCCCAATTCTGCTCCTTAGGATGGCTTCACTGAGCCCCCCGCCTCTGAACAAGGTCCTTCCTTCAGTTCTTTTAGCTGCATTTTTGCATTTTTCCAGTACACCAGAGGAACAACATCATTTCTGCAAAGGTATATGGGTAATACTTTGTTACTGAGACTGATCATAGACAAAGAGGTCAACAGGAAGGTTTTATTTGGCTCCACAATTGCATTTGGCTTAGTACCATATGATCATCTAGTCCTTCCATAAAGATGTTAATGAAAACGCAGGACCGAGCCATGGCCAACACCGGACTAAATGTCTCTTAAGATGATAATTGGCAGAGGACAGAATGACCTGCTGCCTCTCAGTGCCTTCCTCCTGCTCTACCTAGAAAGCACAGAGAATTGAAAGTCTTGTCAAGATAATCAGCAAAATGTAAAGAGATGAAAATCTGCTGGAGAGTAACAGTGCTCAAGGGTAGGGCATGGTCCTCCAAAGAGCGGCTGCATTATTTTAGGGCACACATCTGTGTGTGAATGAAGGACAAGGCGACACTGGTCACCCTCTGCAGGATAAAGGAAACAGTGCAAACAAAAAGCTGCAGCATGTCAGGGTGTTGGACAGGTCCGTCTTCTGAGGAATTTCATCACACGGGACAATGATTGCTTTGAAGAGGTTGTAGAGAGAATATGTCTGGTGCATGGCGCTGTGCTGTCTTGAAGTGAATAAAGAGAGACAAGGGAGTCTCCTGAGGTTCAAAAGGAAAGTTGCCTGAAAAATGCTTGTTCTTGATCCTACTTTCTGCAGCAAAGACAGTGACACCATGCAAAACCTGCTGGTCCCTGAAATGAAATGCCACAGATGGTATTTTATTGTTACCTGATGAAGCATTTCAGAAAATAAGATGGCCAGGAAAAAGATTAGTGTAAAGGAGACCCTGTCAAAGAATGAGGGAGCTCCAGTTGTTTGGAAACATCCAGATTGCTTGCTCAAAGCCTTGGCTTTGTTTGGGTAGAGGAAGGCAGCCCAGAAGGCAGGCTGCTCGGGGTACGGGCAGGCGGCACAGCTCAGTGATGCTGCAGGGACTGAGACTGTCTCTGCTGCGCTGCGAGGTGCAGCACAATGAGGAGTTAGCACCTAGTGCTGCCAGGTTACAGGACCAAGGCAGGAAGCAACCGTAAGAAAACTCTACCAAAAGCTACAGTTTGGGGTCCCTTTATCTCTCTGCCTTCTTCCTGTGGCACAATATACTGTGTCCTAAATTTGTACTGAGAGATTGGGAAGCTGTTGGTGGGATGTCACACCCAAGCTCTAGAGACCCTCCAGCCTGATGCTTCTAGCACAGGAAATATTTCGATCAGCTCTGTTCCCTTATTCCTCTTCCCTGTTTCACTTCTACTTTTCCTGCTCCCCTTTATTCTCTGCCATCTCCTCTCAGACCTGAGTACTTTCATTGGAAGTTGAAGGGCAGTGCTGAGTGAGTCCATTGATCTCGCACATTTTCATATCAATTACAACTTGGATGCCAGAAGATTTTCCTTACTTTCAGCAGAGTCAAGACCTAATTCTTTATACAGACCCTGTCTCAGGTAAAACCTAGGGGTGTTTTTCCAGAGTCAAGCCTGCCATCTCCTTTCCCCACTCCCTCCCTCCACGCTGATAGCCCTTTGCTTTTTTCCTGTAGTATCTATGTGTACAATGGTTATCCGGAAAAGCCATTCCCCTTTCTACCCTTGAAAGGCAATATCCACACGAGCTCTCAGGCAGAATTTGGAGTGTAGAATCTCTGTTGTTCAATTACCATGGAGCTTAGCTCTTTCATGTGTGACTAGATATTGTATTTTTTTTTCCCAGCAAGACTGAAGTTTAAAAGGACAGAAAAATTTCCTGTGCTTGAGATGGAGGAAAACGTCTGGTGTTGAAATGAGCAGAGTTTATGGACTACTGGGAAATAGGACTACTTCTGAGGGAATGCTTCTCTTATTTTGTAGTCTCTGTTGTGCTGTTGTCTAGCAGATTCAGATCATCATGACAAGAAAAAGTCAAAAGCATATAGCAAACTTTACATCTATTCTTTTCTACACATGAAGACATCTTTTGCTTTCATAGAGTCCATTTTACCCAAGACAAAATAAGCAGAAGTAAGGCCAGAGAGAGCTGGCAATAAGTCCAAGGTATTATTTATTTGAATTACAAAAATGCCAGTGACCTTTACTTATGGCTTAGCCTTCCACTTTGCTGGCTGGTCTGCAGAAGTTACACAAAAAGGCAAATCCACCGAAAAGGGATTTTGGTTTAGGCAAGTGGCTCCCACACTTGGTTTGCTCAGCACAGTAGCTGGTCTGGGAGGAGACCACAGGCTCAAGTCTTCCCTGGCAAACGGACTACAACCCAGTGATGCTGGTGTGTTCCCTGCTATGCTCCTTGCTGGTGAAACACCATTTTAAGTGATCAATACCAACAATGATGAGAGTTGCATCTCCCAGAAACAGTGATCTTACCCTTTTGCAGTATCTTTCAGATACACTCCTAAAATGGCTGGGAGCTGGAGACTGTCTATTGCATGCACATGGGCAGGCAACTGAAGAAAAGCAAAATGTGATCTAAGATATATCTATTAATTTTAGGTCAAGATGTGGCAGCCTACCATGAAGTTTTATAGCTATAGATAGTAACAGGAGCAGTGACCTTTAATTAGAGTAAGATAATGGGCACTGGTCTAATACAGACACAGCTAAAAATAAAAGCCAGTATAAAAATATGAAGTATCTTAGAATGTGATCACATTTTCCACTAATGGAAAACATAGCCCAACTCTCTGCATTGCTGAAAAATGTTTTCATTTACAGATACTAAGGTTACATTTAGATGCTAAGTTGGTCCGTTTGAATTCAAGGTATCATATTAGACTGGTAAATGTAGAGTAACCAGGAAACTGTGTGGATATTCCCACTTTGGTTTAAGCTGGAGTTATTAAATTTTGGTTGATTTTGATTTGATTTGGTTCAGATTTGAAGTAAATGAAAACCCCCACTGTAAAATTAAATTTACTACCCATAAATTAAAACAAGATAGATTCTTCAGTGCATTTACTTTAGCAAGTAATGTGGTGCTGTAGATGTGGAGGGTGAAATGGTGCTGAGGCCCTGATGTCCATACTGTGTATGTTTTGGAGCGGTTGCTTCAGATGAATTCATGGACTGAGTGCCCGTTAAGGACCAGGGCGTTATTGCAGCTCATCTGGTGGTTTAGCTTCATCCAAGAGGAATCCAGAGCGTGTGCTCCCAGACCGCTTCATGGACGTCACCCAAAGCAAAGTGAATGGTCAGGACAGTACCTTCAAAAGCACACTTCTGACATGGACTAAAATGCAGATGCAGTTGCTTCCTGGCTAACTAAATGGCCTGTCATAAGTTGGTGCATGTCTCTGTATCAGAGGGACCTGTGAGAGCTCCTACTAGATTCATAGAATTGTTTAGGTTGGAAAAGACCTTTAAGATCATCAGGTCCAACCATTAACCCAGCACTACCAGGTCCACCACTAAACCATGTCCCTAAGCACCGCATCTACACGTCTTTTAAATATCTCCAGGGATGGTGACTCAGCCACTGCCCTGGGCAGCCTGTTCCAGTGCTTGACAACCCTCTTAGTGAAGACATTTTTTCTAATATCTAGCCTAAACCTCCCCTGGTGCAACTTGAGGCCATTTCCTCTTCTCCTGTCCCTTGTCACTTTAGAGAAGAGGCCAGCACTCACCTCACTGCACCCTCCTTTCAGGTAGTTGTAGAGAGTGATGAGGTCTCCTCTCAGCCTCCTCTTCTCTAAACTAAACAACCCCAGCTCCCTCAGCCGCTCCTCATAAGACCTGTGCTCCAGACCCTTCACCAGCTTCGTTGCCTTTCTTTGGACCTGCTCCAGCCCCTCAATGTCCTTCTTGTGGTGAGGGGCCCAGAACTGAACACAGGATTCAAGGTGCGGCCTCACCAGTGCCGAGTACAGGGGCACAATCCCTGCCCTAGTCCTGCTGGCCACACACCTTACTTAGACCCAACTCTTCGGAGTGGACTGGGGCTCCCATGTGAGCAGGCATTGAAATGCCTGGGAGCTCCCAGAGCAGCCCATTCAGTTCTTTTGCCTGAAGAGAAACCTTCCGAAGTTTCTGATATTTCTTCTGTGGATTGAAAATACTTTGCTTGGCTTTCCAATTATCAAATTTACCAATCTGTAGCCAAAGGTGCAATTAATGCATGGAAATCAGCTTCATTTTCCCCTTGAAGGAAGGTAAACTGGCCCATTGGAATTAAAGCAGTGACCCAAGATAGGAAAGGACTGCTTACAACTCAAAATGTCTCAAAATAATACAGCCTATAAAAGCAGACGTGGTTCTCAACTTTGAAATGGACTTTTCACTTTCACAGAAATGTGAGCATCTAGGTTTTGGTTATATGTTAGAGGCAAGGAAAAAATCCCACTTCCCAGGTTTTGCTGACAAACTTTCTGCTCCTATTCAGAGAAAGTGATTTGTGAACTGTCTTGAAATGCACCAACAATTGCAAACTGTGAATAGCAGCTCTTAATATGCAAGTCAGGACAACCATTTGGTACAAACTACCCAGCCAGCTGAAAAAAGTTTGAAGGGCAGACTTCTGAGCATTGAGAAGCAATCAAACCCCACCCTTGCCCCGGCACATATCCTGCCACAATAGGATCTTCCCCATATCTGTTGACAAACTTTGGATAATGTTTCTGCTTGCTAAAAGGTTTTCTGCCAATACAGCAACATATTGCAGATAAAACCTAATGAGCTGAGTTTAACAAAAAAATGCCATGTGGCTTCCTTATAGTGATGCCCATCTGTCGGCTTAGTGAAGCAGCAGTGTGCTGCAGCTGTACTCCTTTGCTTTTTATCAAATCAAAATAAAGCTGTGCACCCCAGAGTCAGGTATGATAAACAGGCCAGCAAATTGTCTTACACGGGTATCATACAGCTCCTTATCTGTCTCACTTTTCAGAGCAGCATAACCAGATGGCTCCTATCGGTGGGTGAAATTTTCTCCGTTATGTTTTTGGCATTGAGCGAGAGGGAGGCAGTCCAGAAGTCCACCACCAAAACAACAGATATTTAAATTGGACTGGGACCGAGATTACAGCCTGCAAACAGAACTTTTGAAATTGAAGCAGATTTCATTAATAGCAAAGGAAATGCCTATTTAGAGTGTGTCTGGTGGAACAAAAAGGACACAAAACAATAAAAAGAGTCTTTGTGAGCAGCCTCACAGAACAATGAGGAGGTTGGCCTTCCTCCAACCTCCTGGCCGATGGTACAAAGCAACTGGCCTTTCTGCACCTCCCTTATTTATCACAGGGGCAGTGGGAATAGGGAAGACTTCCCTGGCCACTGGGTGGTGGCTGGAGGCGTCACCTCCCACCAGTCCTCTCTGTGGCCAAGGGTGCAGAGGAGAATAGTGTTTGTGCTGCAACTGGAAGCAGGACCGTTAAGAGGGCTTGGGGATATGAGCATCTGTCTGTGATACAAATCTCTGCTGAGAGCAGGATGTCATAGGCTAAAGGTTTCAGTTTCTCCTGGCTCATCTTTTTGCTCGTTCATTTCTCAGACCCATCTGAAGTTTAAAATGTAAAAGGAGTTTGGTCTTTAACTGGCTGCTAAACAAATGTTGGTGCTTTTGCCTTGTCTGTCATTTTGGCATCAGTTCCAGACTTGGGGAACAATCACACATTGGGAATGGAGACTTTGTTGATACGTGCAACATGCCTTTGCAGGTGGGTTTAAAGTTTGGTTGGTTCTAGGTCTCAAAGCCAAGTGTGAAATTCATCATTTGCTGCCAATGCGTACACAAGCCCCTTCTGCGGCTGGGAACATGCAGCAGATTTGCATGAGGTTTTGCTGTCACCAGGAGAAATGTATGAAATAAAGAGGATTTAAATTGCTTAAAAATGTGACTTGGTTAACTTCTTCAGCACATTACGCTTCTGCGAATTCAGACTTATCTGAATGTTCGTGTTGTAAGCACCCGTGTGTGCTGGTGTCTGCTCTGTGGGCTGTCACCCGCACAATTGTACAGTTCAGAGGTTGAAACTTGGAGATTCTCAGTTACATGTGCACAGATGAAGGAGAAAATAAAAATGTCATATTTAGAAAACTGAATTAATAGAGGCAGAATTGGCAACTTTTGTCGCCAGGTCATTAGAAACTATCTCGATCTACCATCCTCATGAAGGTCTGTTTGTATTCATGTGCCTTTACATGTAGTAGGAGCCTAATTTTAGGCAGAGATGCCTGAAACAGCTGTCCTCTTTTCCCCCAGTGCAAGTTCTGTGTGCCTCAGGAAAATATGCTTCTGCTAAAGATGAAGAAAGCAGCATTAAATAAACTGTGGAGATACTGAAGATTGATGCTCAGATGAAAACCTGATCTCGTACATAAGACATTTCAAGATTGAGAAAAGAAGTCTCCAAGGAGACCTAACAGCAGCCTTCCAGTACCTTAAGGGTGCCTACAGGAGAGATGGGGAGGCACTCTTTATCAGGGAGTGTAGTGAGAGGACAAGGGGTAACGGTTATAAGCTAACTGTCCAATTTGTTATGTTCCTAAGGTCGCATCTTTTTAACTCTCACATTTCACCTCTGAGCAGTAAGCTGTATGGAAATCCCCCCTAAACAGAATGAAGAACATTGTAGATACCCAGCCCTTTTCCAGATGCTGCATTTTGCCTAAAAGCGTGTTGAACAAATTGACTTTCTTCCTGGTATTTTATTCATGACTGCAATTTCTTCCTTTTAGCCAGGCTGTAGATGAGAGGAAGAATGAACAAGATGGCTGAGTTAAATATAGAGCTGGGGCTGAAGCATAACAGACTGTCCAGGGCTCCAGTCATAAAAGAAGAAAGAAATTACTTCAGAGAGGATTAAGCACTCTCTTGCTATAGAAGTTGTATGTGATGTCAAAAAGTGGAGAGCATTGAACAGCATGCTAGGAAAAGGAAAATCCTGGGATGCTGACCCAGAAAATTAACACACTGCTCAGTGGTTAGCTCAAAATGGAAGAGGAGCTTCACAACTCTTTTTTCCTGAACTAGTGACAGCTGTGACAGAGCTATACGGTGGTGTTACAACTCCAGCTTCATCCTGAGTGCATGTGCGTGTGTGCAGGCACGCATGTAGGTAAGGAAAAGTCACGTCTTTGTTCAGCTCTGGTGATGCCCTGAAGTGAGTGAGCTATGGGGTGAATACCGTGTCGGCTGTACTGAAGCAAGAATAGACCCAGTCTCCCCCCACTCTGGAAATCTCTGCTCAAACTTCCAGGAGTATTTTTTCATGCCAGCTCTGTACCTCCTAATATTAGGAGATATGAGAACACAACTCCTGGACGTGGGAACCTTTTTAGGAGAAAATGATAATGTAGTTGATTTGTACTAAAGGAGAAAAAACATCAGCAAGGAATGAGAATGTGGGCAATTATGCAGAATGTAAGTGAGATAAGGAGGAACTGAAGGTAAATAATCAGCATGTCTGAAGGTCCCTTTCCCAGGACTAACGTTAGCCAATATTAACTTTGTTGTTAGGATTTTAAAATCATTGTATCTAATTAGTAGCTGACAAATCTGCAAGAGCTCTGTATAAAAGTGTGTAATCAAGGCACAATAAATTACTACAGCTTGATCATATTGGTCTGCATCTGAGTCCTTACCAGCGGCACCTCGATGTATCTATGAAACCCTCGAATGGAGGGAGTGTGTTTGGATGCTGTCGCTGAGCCTTTGCAGAGGCAGAGGTCTGCAGAGCTGCTATGGACAACCCATGTTGTAGCCTCAGGAGCTGCTAGCAGCTCCCTACCTGTGCTGGCAATATTGAACTTTCCAAAGATGAAATAAGAGCTGGGCTGCACCCGGACAGGGAGCTTCTGCCAGGGCAAAGGGAGAGACAGGCAAAGGCGGGCAGAGCTGGGCTGGAGAGCTGGTGCTTGGGAGGCACAGGGGCTGTATCTGCTGCTGCTACATCTCTGTCCACTGAGCGTCCCTTCCCTTTCCATAGCCACAGGCATGCTGCCTTTGGGACTTTGGTAAAAGAAGTGGGACCGCTGCAAAAACCTGTTGTTGTGGGGATGCTTTGCCTCCTGAAACTGTGAGGTGCATGGTTTGTGTGAATAGAAAATATACAAAACAGTGGTTGCATTGCATATGCTGGGAGCTGTGCGGCCAGGAGGGAGATTGCTCAGGATTGCTGGGTTAGCTGTGCTGGAGGGGATCTTCCACTGAAGTGACCAACTGCGAGAAAATATTGGAAATAGCTTCCAAACCCTTGCAATCGAAGCAAGCCCTAGCTTTTGAAGAGGTGAGAGGGACTTGGTCACCTTGTTTGGCTGAACACAGAGTTCAGGCTGAAGCAGGAGGGGGCTGACTTCTCTTGTTTTCCTACACGGCGAAAGCTTTACTCTGTTTTTAGTATCACTGTTAAATTGTGCTGTGATGGAGGCAAGAGGGTCCCTGTGGTGAAAATCAAGCTGTCCCCACCCCACCATGCTGATAGGAGCTATGTAATTTTTTTATTGCAGAGACATGCTGGGAATTGAGTAGCTACAGAGAAGAAAATGTTACATCAGCAAAGGACCTGTTGCCTTCCTCTCTCTCTACAGGAATGTAAATGTCCCTTCTGTGACAAGAGGAAGGAAAGGAAATTGGGCATAGAGACCAAGAGCATTCATCTGCTATCATCTATTTATTAAACTGATAATACTGCTGATTAGCAAAATGTTTCACTGAAATACATCCAATACCTTTCTTTGTACAGGAACCACTATAGCAAGATGCTACTTATGCTGAACAGATAGCAAAATCATCACAAAACCTACCAAATAATTTAACTCGCACATCCACTAGCTTCTAGAAAACCCTTCCCCTTCAATATCCGTCTTTTATAGTGAAACGGGGAAGCTGGACACTAGTTTAATTTCAATTTATGTATCTCCAGATCTACATGAAAGCCATTGGCCCACTGAGTTCTGTGCCTTTTATTAGGGATGACTTACTGGAAAAGAATGTGCTTCATATTTAGTGACCCTGAGCATCAGAAATGGGTGAAGAATTGATTTTTTGGTTTGCTGACTGAACTAGGAATATGTGAGGAAAATGCTTTCATCTTCCCACAGAAATGTAAAATAAAAAGCTAAAAGAGGTTGTATTGGCCCAAACATTTTTTTTCACGTCAACAGAATATGTTGTTCTGAAAATGCAAAAGTGAATGGCCCAGCATCTTTTTACCAGAAAAAAAAAAAACAAAAAACAAAAAAACCCAGTATGTTTTCCAGGGAAAACACTGGAATTTGTGAACTATTTCAGTTGACCAAATCTCCACTGTGTTTTGTACAAATATTTCTTGTATAAACAAGAAATTAGTGTATAGTGCAGTAAAGAGACCACTAATTGCTTGTGCTTGTCTCTAGTCATTCACCTGATTTTTATGAATGAGCAGTAGCACCAGCAACAACAAAACTTCTTTGCCAGAACTTTCAGTAGCAAAAGCTTTGACAGAAATGGAAATTGCACAAAAAAATGCCATTTTTTTGCAGACTCTAAGTTTTTATTTGAGAAAAGTTGTAGAAAAGAATGTTTTCCAGCAACTAAAACCTAAGCTTTAGTAATTTTAAATGAAGAACAATCAATTTTTTGGTTTTTCAGTGCAACTTCAAAAATCCTCAGATTTTTTTTTAAATCTAGAAAGGAAAATGGTTTGACTTGTTCACAAGAATTTCTCTGAAACCAAGTGACACCTCTGTAGACATGTAAATGCACAGTGGCCAGGCCCCCTAGCTTCTCCTGGTTTTGTTCTCATGGAATTCATCACAAGGCTTTTATTCACTTACAGCTTAGAAAGGGTGATACAACCATACATGAATCTTTTGTGCTTGATCTCAGATGAGCTGGAACATTTTATAATATTTTCTACTCTCTTTTCCAGTCCTGCATCAAGTAAATAAACTCTTTGATGTTACCAGCAGAAAGCCTAATCATTTCTGTAATGATTCTTTGTTAAGTTACCTCTTTGCTTCTTGCCTGTGAAGATGTTTTCCATTGCCTGAGTTCAAAATGTTCTCTCTATGAAAAGCCATTTTTGTGATACCATTTAGGAGACTTTCCATAAAAGACTGTGGAAACTTTGAATCTTGGTTATTGAAAGAGGAGGTGTTGCAAACAAGCATCTTGAAAGCCAAGAAAGATAGCCTTGAGAGCTTCACAGAAATGAAACTGCTCTATTTTAAGAGCTCCCTCTCTTAACAGCTCTTGTGTACGGTCCAGTCTGGTAATCTCGGGGAGGGGGGTGCTTTAATTGGAGAGAAGGAAGAAGCACGAATAAGGAATGAGTTTCTATCAAGCAAGAGCAAAGCACTGAAAAGAGGAAGCCTTGCCTTGTCTGTAGCAGGGCTGTGCTCTCTTACATACCCAGGCATGTTTCTGGCTGATTTTAACCCATGTATCACCCAGCTCCTGAACCTTGATCCCTCTTCCACAGAATCAAACGACACTAGAAGTAACTCTTGCTTAGGGGTAAGACACAAATTCTTCATGTTCATCTTCCCTCTGCAGAGCAGAGAAAACATATCTTCCCACATCTATTTACAAGAACCGACCGGTGAGTTCTAGCATGTCATTCCAGTAACAGTAAATTTGCCTTCTTGGCTCTTTCCAACAATTAAATTAATTTTTCTCATGTCTTCCTTCTTCCCCAAAGCTTGTTCCCCAGCTGTGTTTGCTTAGCCCCGTTAATACAGATCCAACACAGAAGTGGCCATTGTATGAGATTATTAATGCCGTTCCATTTGCATGCAGCATGGAGAATCTTGTTTCATTTCAAACTGATAGCTCCAGTTTTCTAGTCCCTCTTTGTTTATTTATGATGCAGAAAATGGCAAGATTCAGCTGTGGGCTATTCCCTACCTTTTGCCCCATCCCTTCATAACTGTTTAAAACTCTGTGATTCCTCCTGCTGCTCTGAATGTGTTCTCCTGTGTTTGCAGTTCCTTTAGTCAGTGCTGGAGCATGAAGGAACACAATGAAACACTAAATAATACGAGGTCAAGGAATCAGTCAATGGAATTGATAGGAGGTAAACAGAGAAAATTAGTATAAACCAGCTGCAAAATGAACAGAGGCTGGAAATTGGCAGAGAGCTTTTAGGCATTAGGGAAGTATGGTCTTGCAACAGATGCCACGGGCTTAATTGGTTTAAGGAGAGAGTTTCATCAATTTATGTGCAATTTTACATGGAAGAGCTATTTGTGACAGCAGGAGTGAGTCTTAGCAACCTAGAAGGTCTCTTCCAGCACTAGTGTGTTGCTCTTACAGACAGAGACACATGCTGCCACGTACAATTTTTCTGCAGGGAGGAAATATCCAGTTTCTGGCATCTGCCAGAAAAGAGTGACTAGTCCAGAAAAAAGTCTTTGAAACAGTAGACTGAGTGGATCATCTGAGGGTGCATCTTAAAGATTTAGGATCTGAGTTGAACAATAGACCAATTTGCTAATGAAAATAAGCCGTTCCCTACAGGTTAGTCTTTGCCAGCAAACATCCACGCTGCAAATGGTTTGTTAACAGCACACGGTGCCAAAGAGAGTGCAGAGCATGTCAGTTCTCTAAAGGGAACGAACAACAGGATCGAGTACAGGAGACTGATCATCTCGGTTAGACGTAAAGCGTCATGAGTGAAAAGGGAATAAATGCCAAGGGGTTTGTAAAGTCAGTGTAGATGGTCCCAAGGCTGTCTCAGCTGCCTGAGGTGCATCAAATAAAGACCTGATAGCACTTGCTCCTTCTGAACACAACAGGTCCTCCCTCTGGCTGTTGGGAGAGCTGAGCCAATTCCTTGCTGTTGCCACAAGGATCATGCCTCTTCCACCCTTCTGGCATCCTTGCTCATGTTCTTGTCCCTTGGCCTTGTACCAGCTGTGGCATAGGAAACTTTTTACTTGTTTTTGTCCCCCAGGTTTGATATCTGCCTGCTTAGTGCATTAAAAAGCTTGACGGAGATGTGGGGGTCAACACGAGAGCCACACCGATATGCACAGACCTAAACTGGGGGGAGCCGTGGGATGGAAGAGCAGGACTGCCTGTTTTTGCAGATCAGCTCAGCCTGTCTTGTTGCTCTGCCTGTGCCCTCAGCCTGTTTGTGACAACTGCACCTCAGGTAAGTGTGGAACATGCTGGGCAGGGAGCGGGTCTGTTGTGGAGCTGGCGTGGGATGCCAGATGTCCCCAGCACTACCTTTTGTTATGAATGCTAAAGCCACTTCAGCTGAAGAAGAAACTGGCGACAAAGTTATAATCCATTGTTTAGGGAAAACCCTGCCATCCCATAGAAAACACGTTGCATCACATGCTCTGGCAGAGACTGCAGGTTGGCCTAATGTAATCAAATATTCATGTTGTGGTTTTCCCTCATCCTACTGTGATGGCAGCTGACATCGATCACCAAAAGCCTTTGACAGAGATAACTGTCGTTGTTGAGTCTTGCTTCCATTTCAACATCCCCCTTAGCAGCATCTTTTCACACCTTTCTAGATCTGCACGTTTTACTCCCATTACTTGATTTCAGGAGCCCTCAGCTTTTGAGGTTGTGATGTCTCACAAGAACTCTGTGCACGCACGTGTTGATTCAAACACAGAGCACATCCCTGCAGCTTCCTTTGGCAGGTTTGATATGACATGTATTAACATGTCATGGCACCTTTCGTACAGCTGACAAGTGTGGCACTTTTTGAGAGCTAAAAAAAAGGCATTAATGAAATCCTGCATCATATTATTGGCTCTCTGCTATCTTGTCGGTATTGTTCTACCTCATTATTCAGAATCAAACTGTGTGCCTGCAGAATTTGATAAACTGAAGCACTTCACACATCTGCAACAGGCTAGCTTGATTACAGTAGTTTAATTCTGCTTGATATCAATCAGCTCTGTACACAGTAAGATTAATTATTGTTGTCATTTTGTCAGCTCTGTAAGAAGAAAACATAGATTCTGAATGACAGATGCAAATTTGTTGGGAGCGATGAGAGTGAGTTTGCTTCCCCTGCTCCCCAGGGAGAGAGAAAACTTGCAAAAGGTGAGCTGACGTGGGAAGGGATGTGCAGGCTGGAGCCGGGATTACCACCTGCTCCGTGCTGCAGATGGGTGCTTGTTAGTGTCTGAGCTGATTCCTCTCTTCTGTCAGCACTCCAGAGCGTCTCTCAGTTCCATTTGCCCAGGCAGTCTGATTTTATTTGCAGGTACGCGATGGTGAGCATGGAAACTTGCTGATGCCAAATGTTTGTCTGCTGTACATTTGCCTCTCTTATGCTGTACCTCTTCATAGTGATTTCCCCTGATCCAGAGTAGGTGGAATGTGCCACCAGATCAGAACAGCAGCGATTTCCACCTGCTCTGTGCTGCTATAAACGACTATGCAGGAAACTTGGACTGCAAAGCTGCCTGCTGTTGCAGAGGTGACAGACAGAGATGTTATTTTTGCTTTGTTATTGTGCACTGACATTCTAGTGCAAAAGCTATGTAGGTTAGTATTTAATCCTCCTGATTCTCTACTGGAAGGAGGTACTTCAGTTGTCTTATGGCAAGGGAGTGAGCTAGAGCATCCACAAACTGCTCCAACCCACGCAGGGAATGGAAGGCTCTGAATCAGCGAGTAGTGGCAACCTCTTTACTCTGCCAGCTTCATCCTTGGAATAAGGAATGGAGCAGAGCTTGGAGCGGGGGAAAAAAGAGTGTGTTGTAGTAGGTGGCTGTTGGGAAGACAGACGTAATATTTTCAGGCCTAAATCTCCCTTTCTGAGGCAAAGTTTGCCCTTAGGTAGCACAGCTGGGAAAGGAACAGGCTGTTATTTCATGACACAGAGTGTGGTTTTCTAAATAGAACTTGTCTTTCTGGATTCGTGTTTTCTCATTTGCTGGGTCTGCATGAAACAGTGCAAGATCCTCTCGCTGAGTCAGGAAGGATTTCTGCCCTGCTGGTGTTTTACTCCCTGACTTGCAGGTTGAACAGCGTAGTCACCCAAAACAGAAAGCCAGAGGTTTTTCTATATTTTTTTTTTTCTTGAAAAGAGGTGAATACATGTAAACTGACTGTAAATATGCAGATAAGGCAGCCTTCTAGTGATCTGAAACTTACATGTTTTTATATTGAAACAAGATGTGGCCACACTGTTCATGGCAGGCTGCTGAGGTGCCTCTCCTTCCCCCTGGGCCAGGCTAACCAGGGCATTTTCTTGGAAGCTGATCCAGCTTTGCCTTACAGGTACCTGTGCTGTGGCTGGGTTTCCAGGCTGCTTGGGCTGAGTGAGTGGGTAGGACTTTGAAGGGACACAGGCTTAAAAAATGTTGTATGACACGTGGGGTTGAACTGAGATCCACTCCTCTCTCCTTTCTGCTGGAAGCCCTCTAGGTCTTGAGTTAGCGAATTGCATCAGTCCCAAGCCTCCCCCCAAGGAATGGACGGGGAGGTCGGTCTGACTTTTTGCTCAGAGGGATGCTCAGCTTCCCGTGTCCTCCCCCAGCATGATAACTCCACTCCTCTGGAGCTGGAATTCGAAAGAGCTCTCCTTCTCTTTTTGCAGAGAGTGAGCCGGGTTACAGGTTCCCACTTCTATCGCTGGCTAATGATCTACATGCCCTCGAGTCACTCCTACAAAACCAGTATATTAGGAGAGTAAATGTGCCCTAAGAAGATACACAGTTTAAATGCTTCTTTGGGGAGTTCTTTTGCTTATTTGCAAATAGGATTGATGTTTAAAATTACACAGGAATTTTCAGATAAAACATTCTATGTGTCAGAGAGTGCTCACAGCCTAGTTTTAGGTATCTCACTTATTTCTCTCCGCTGGATGTATAGGGAGCTGAAGTACTGTGAGTGGTCCCCTGGAGAAGCTGAAGTCACCTTTGCTGACTGTCGAAGGAAACTTGAAATCTAGCTTGGCTGCCCAAGGTCTTAGATCACCCTCGAGCTTATAATTTTTAGGAAGAGTTCCCATTGCAAAACAATCCGTAGGCCCTCAATTGACATCTGTGATCAAAAGCTCGTTACTAAATGAGCCTGTGGAAGGCGAAGCGCTGGGGCTGCACAAGCTGTGCTCCTCCCTTTCACTGACCCACGGGCTGAACTTGAATCTCCATTTTCCCTCAGTGTAGTAAATCCTCTATTCACAAATCAGACCCGCATTCAGATCAACAAAGATCCAATAATCCTGTTGTATCCTGAAGAAACAGCGTGCCGCAGCCTTCCCTGCCCAACGACGCTAGCATGATGCATTGTGCATAATTCCTGTTTCATTTCCTTAATATACAGTTCATCTATCACTGCGGTGGCAGGTGGGCCATTACGGACTGCCCGAGAGCTGCCTCCCATATATCACACACATGAGAGGGTGATATTATGAGGACTTTAATGTCACATGATGACCGCCTGGCATTGGTTTGATGTTGAAGCCCGCTGCCGATGGTTATATCTGCCACACCGCGTAACTCACACTGTCCTTCTCCGCAATGTTTATGGCTTGATGTCAGCATTTAGCGAAAGCGAATGATGATAAACTACAGGAATATATTGAACCCTAACTGTTAATAAATGATTGCTCTTCTCACTGTTTTGGCTGCCAGTGGTCAAACAGATACTTGCTAGTGACCTCTGCTTTTAAACTATGTGTTGAAACACCTGAAATTCATCACGGGCAGTTATTCATGCAGTGATATCTTTATGGCAGTAAAGAAGGACAACTCAGATAGGAGGCAGGGGCATAGGACCTTGCAGACCATTTAGGAGAACAGCATCAACTCACTAAAAAACCCGCTTTCCTCCCCAGGATCTGTGCTCTGGGCAATGAACCCTTGAGATTAAGAAGGAGCTTTAGCCTGTGCTTTATCCAGAGCAGGAAGGGCTGGCTGTCTTCTCGCAAGATCTGTACCAAGCTGGGGCAACCAGCCCAACAGGCTGAGGTCCACTTTGAAGATGAATGGTCTTGTTTGGGGGACAGGACTTGAACTGGCAGTGCTGCTCTGCTTGGAGAAGCCAGGGTATCAGGTATGCTGAAGGAAAGGACTGAGAGTTTTCTTGGTATTCCTCAAATGCTTTACTTAATCTAGGCCTTAGACAGACTGAGGAGAGCTGGCATTGGTGACTCTGCTACAATCCTTTTTGTCCCCAAGCATCAAAGAAAGTTGTGCTTCCCTGGAGGCGGCTGGGATGGGAAAGCAAGAGTTGGAACTTGTGCTGGTAGCTGATAGTTCCATGCAGCTGAGACCCTCACCATGAGGTTTTGAAGGCTCACAGCCCTCGGACACTGCCTCTGCTTTGTTTCCACCCTCTCATCCGTTCACAAAACAGCAGCTAACAAAAACCATTTGCACATCCTTTCTGGGCTTTTGTAGTTTGGTGGCAAAAATGTTCTTCTGGTAGTGGTGGTTATTAAAAAATTAGCATATTTTTTACAAATATTTTGAATGAGTTAGCCAAGCCTACAACCTTGCATTGTTCTCTGCTAAAATTGACAGCAACCGTTATTGTGATGGGTTTGTCCGTCAAATGCAAACCCAGTAGAGACTTCTTGTCTCATTTCTCCAAAGCTACAGAAGACTCATTTTCACTTTTGAATAGGTGACCTGTCTGAATAGGAAGAACTTTTCCTGTTGCTTCAGTTGCTCACTTTACAGTGATTTTAATCTTGCTTCCTTTGATGCATTTCTACTGCTAATCTTTTGTTAATGACACTTAATTCAGTGTTTTTCTCCAATACCTTGCCTTTACAGAGGAGCACCTTGATACAAATCAGCCATTGTTGTATCAGGGGGATGTTCAAAGCAATGCCTGATACTGCCAGGCAAGTTAATGGCTCAAAACCAGAATCACTTAAAAGTGTAGGTGTCTCTTCTTTTTAATTTTTTTTTCCCTCCCTGCTCAGAAAATCACACAAAGTGTATTCTCAATAGTCAAGAACACAGGAAGGGGAGGAGGTATTTATCACAGCAGCTTGGGTGCTGGGAAGGGACCGTTTGAAAAGGACAGAGGATAAAAAGCCATGAATCAATATTTCTGTGAGTCTTCTGCTGCTGTTTATTTGAATCCATTTGTTTTCCTGACATATTTCCCATGCGGCTGGAAATGCTATTTCCTTTGATAACATCAGCAATTGATGTGTTGCATTTTCTGTGCAGCTAGGTGCATCCTAGGCACAGGGATGTCACTCTAACTCTGTAACTGCTTTTAAAAAAAAAAAAAAAAAAAGCACATGTTCACTTTTATCTCCCAGCCGTGCACCCCTGTGTGATAGGCACTGGGTGCTGCTGCTGGGCGATGCTGCCCTCGCTGGGAATGATCTGACAGACAGGGAACAAATTGCTGTTGAACAAAGGCATACTATTATTTTTGTTGCATGAGAGCTCCGGGATTTCATGCGATGCAAGGTCTCTTGGAATGAATGCCACCTAGGTCCAGCAGGTCTGTTGGTGACATTGTATGCCAGACAGCGGTGGGCAGACGACATGATCAGTAGAGAGAACTTCTAGAAGCCTTTAAAGCGAGAAAGGACCACTGCATCATATACCAGAATGCATCACTGGTTTACTGAGTGATGGTGCTTGTAACGGAGTGTCTGCTGCTTCCTTCACTGGCCACATCTCCTAATTACTTGCCTTTAGTATTGAAAATGTATCTCATAAGGCTAATATATCTTTCCATTTGCTGATTACCATGGTGTAACAAATGGTATATATTTGGTCTGATATTGTTTAAATCTATGTACTTAGTATGTGGAGAATTATAGAATATAAAATATTTCACTATTTGGTCACAGTTGGAATAATGGAGAATTATTATTTTTTTTAATATTATAGCTGCGTAGATAAATGTACATACCAGCTTTGGGCTGGTATTTTAACAAACCTGCAACTCCTATGAGAACATAAAAGACAGGTTTTGTTAAGCAGCAAACTAGAGTATGATGTGTTGTGTAAAAGGGGAAGGAGACAATTTCTGTTTATCTGACTTCCTTTCAATACATGTTCTGAGAAGATGGCACTTCTGCTGGAAACTCCTCAACTCAGGCAGTAGCAATTTTAATGAATGACATATTGCTTTATGTAAAAAATGTGTCTTGGTCTCTCTCATCATTACCACTATACAGAAGAAGCAATTAAATTTTCTTTCAAGACTCAGCAAGGAAAGAGCAGCTTTCCAAAGAATCACAGAACTGTTTACGTTTGGGGGGGGGAGCAAAGAGGAGACTGGCGTGGCAAGAGAAAATATTTCCTCTGTTTTGCCCGCTTTCAGTGACCTAGAAAAATGTTTTTTTAGCCTCTCCATAGATACCAGAATATCCATTTTTCTTTTTTTTTTTTTTTTTTTTGTTTTGTATTGTTCTCAAAGCCTGGCACCTGCAGGAGGTGATTTCTGTGCTCTTTGAGCATTGGATCAGTAAATGGAGAAGAGCACATCCTTTCTTTGTAAAAATGTGCAGTCTCCTATAGTTTTTCCTATTCAGGAGCCGCTCAAAAGAACATACCTTTCAAATGTAATTCTTGCTATTCAAGAGGTGGTGCTGAAGAAAGCTGAAGCTGGATACTAACCTCCTAAAGGGAATTTTTCCCTTTTCAACACGAAGCTGGTCGCATTGCAGTTCAGACCAGCTGCTGCTTCTACTTTTTGAAAGATGAAGAAGCAGATACCGACATAAAGGGATTCAAACTGCCATGTGTCAATTGCCATTTACTTGAACCTTACTGTGCACATTCACAGAGGAATTGTGAATCTGCGGCTTCAGAGCAGCGAGGGTGTGGAAGCAGATAAATAATCTGGTAAGGCAAGGTTCATCTTCAGCAGACTTCTCCCATCGTCAGTATTGTTCTTTTTATCTTGTCCAACAGCTGCTCAGTAAATTGTGCAGAGCAGAGATCTGCTGCTAGATTTTAGCATGGTCCAACCCTACTCCTGATTGCCCAGAGAAGGCACCTGCCCAAAGTGCATTTGCTTTTGACCCATGCACAAAGGTTTTTCTGCTGATTAAAGCAGAGCATCAAGTCAAGATGGAGAGAGACAAGGGCTCGTCATGCCTGAGTCTTGGCTTCACTGTGACCTGGGAACTGGGAGAAGCTCCAGGAGCTCGTTGGAGATAAGTGTCGCAGACTGGTTGTAATACAGGGTGATAGAAAAAAGAGCATGGAAGGTTTCACACTTTTCGGGCAGAAATTTGGAATGTTTGGGTCCAAGGGAATTTCAAATTTTATAAACTTCAAAATTATCAGCCAACTTGTCTCTGGCATCCAACCCATAAACTAGCAGTGTTAGTTCACTGCAATGCATTGAAGGTTGCTGAAATTCCGTAAGCTTTTCAAGAGTGATCAGGAACACACTGAATTATAAGCACAGGAGTAGTCTTGTGGCTGTAGCATTTCTTAGCATTAACTGAAGCATGTTCTCTTAAACCATATTTGACAGGCGAATGCAATAGAGAAAATATGGTTCCAGTGTGTATATTGAAAGCAGCCGCAGTAAACCGAGTTCAGTGTCTCAGAAGGAGGCAGCTGTTGCAAAGCTTGACGCAGAGGATAAATTATAAGGTGCTATTTCTGGCCTCTGGCAAAAAAGAAAGGTGGGCAATGGGAGATTGACTTGAAAACAATCACTTTAAATTATTTTGGAATTGTATAAGCTGGAGATGTGCTACATTTACACTGATGGACGAGTCCAGAAGCTGACCTAATTCCCCCTTCTTTTGTCATACGGGCTTCTCTTTTCCTATTTCACTTACAGAAGAAACATTCAAAGAGAACTTAGTACTTTCCTGTCTGTGAAGGTAACACACATGACAGGCTACTTGCTACCTTTTAAATTTATTTTTATTTAAGTAACAGATTACTAAATATTTCATTTATTTTGTATAATTCAACCAGTACCTCCACAGTGTCTTTTTGGTTTTGGTTTTTTTGGTTGGTTTTGTTTTGGTTGGGTTTTTTTTTTTTTTTTTTTTTTTCATAGAAGTTAACTTCTTTTCTAAAGCAGCAGATAAAAGCTCACCTACTATATGGTAATTCTCATTGCACTTCAACAGAGTATGCTTGAAGAAAATGATATGAGATGTGGTTAGAGTCAGCTGAGATTTCTTGCTCCAACAATAAGTAGTCCCTGTGCTTTTCCTAATTATGCATTGCCACAGTGAGTTTAGCAGTAAAACTTCCACACGCCTTAAGCCACACTAATGAGTGCACATAAAGAGAAGTGATTTGTTTGTTATCGTCCCATGTCCTTTTATTCACTGTAAATACAGTTTATGTTGTTTATAGTTGCTCCTGCATTGTTTTCCGATCATTTTGCTGTTTTGTAGCATCTCAGTTATGATTTTGATTCTGGGTGACATTTTCAGCTGATATATATCAAAGCAATTGCACCAATGACTTAAGCTATTTAAAAGTTTAGACCCTGTGTTCTAGACTTAGGCAGATGTCACACTGGTAGTGTTTGCAGCGTGAAACATCAGGAGTGATATGCTAGCTCTGCTGCCACTACAATTCTGCCAGCAAAAGTTGCCCTAGAAAAGATTTATGGCTTAGAAATTGTTGTCTAACAGGGAAACACAGTGTTTTGGACCATATGAATATGAAACAGTATTTCCTTTGAATTCTGCTTTGACTTCAAGAGAGACATGTATGAAGCCAAGTGGACGGGTCTCTGGTTTAGAATAAAATCTGTCCTGGTGAATCAGTTCTGAAGCAGGGAAGGAGCAGCTTGCAAGAAAGAGTGGCAAGAGCAGAGAAACTCATTGTCCTGAAGCATAATCTGTTAATGTTACTTATTACCCCAGAACAACCACAGAATAGGATAGGATTTGATATTTTTTGCCGTGTCAGAAGATGACATTTAAAAGGTGCTAGAGTTTTAGGATCCTTTCAAAGCCTCCTGCTCCTATTCTAATTTCCTGATCAGGTCTACCAGTAGGTAGATACTAGTGCTTGACAGATGCAAAGGTCTGAATTTAAAATACTGTACATATAAAAAAATCCCAGGAATGCTTTTGCATGTTTTTATCACTTTTCTGCTGATGTGCTGTCAGGAAATTCCATATATATTTTTTATTTTATGCTGATATGAAGTCAGAATTAGTCTTCAATAATGTTCATCGATGTTCTTGCTGGTTCATTGCTTCTTTTTATTACACAAAGTTATATGTGTCATTTGCACCAAAATTCTTACAGTCCATAGTGAACTCGGGACAGGTATGTTATCAATTAGAAAAAAGTTCGAAGCATAATTTTGATGGGAAAAGACTATGGATTGATTTACTCCCTTACTGTTGTAATACAGCAGCTGGTCATGGATCAAGACCCTGTTGAGGTGGGGGCTGTGTCTGTCCTTCGGAGCCCAAGCTCTTGCTATCAGACAAGATCTAATGAATGGATACAGACAGGCAGGGAGGCAGAGGGAAATATGAGCCACTGGTAGTCAGAGGGTGTCAGCACTCCGGCAGCCTAATACTTAGGGATTTTACTGTAATGTCAAAGGAGAATTTTAAGGATAATGAGTATAGTTTCACAGATAGTTATAGCTGCCTGGGAAAAAGCAAAAAGGAGCATCTTAACATGAGGGAGATAGAGGCTTTTATCCTGAATGGACAGGAGGACAGAGGTGGTTTCCTGATACTTAATGAGAGACAAGAACAGGGTCATAGAGAACCCTGAAAGAGAAGAGATGCAATGGAGAAGGGGGTTCAGAAACTCAAAAGGCATCTGAGATGGTTTAGCAACATGGTTGGTCTGATGGATAAGGGGGGGAACATGATCACATTTGTTGAGGGGAAGGGAAAAAAAGGTCACTGTAACTGAAGAAAGACAATTTACTCAGGAGGCTTGCACTTTTGAGTGGGTTAAGTGTGATGGGTTTGCCCTTGGCTGGGAGCCAACCCCACACACCCATTCACTCACCCTCCCCATCCTGAGGATGGGAGAGAGAATTAAAGGGGTAAAGGGAAAAAAGGACTCGTGGGTTGAGATAAGGACAATTTAATAACTAAACTACAATAATATTGAAAATAATACTATATACAAATATACAAATGAGTGATACACAGTGATACTGCCCCCCCACCTGATGACTAGGGCTCAGCCTGTTCCTGGCTAACGATCCCGGAACAGGTAGAGTCCCGAAACCGCACTCACGGAACAGAGATACCAGTTCAAGCGTCCCAGACCGAGAGCTCACCGGGGTGGGAGGGGGGAAAGGCCTTGGGAGAGCGGCCACCTGGAGCGAGATGACCCAGAGCAAAAGTGATCCGGAACCAGAAGGGGCAAGCTTCCAGAGGGTCCTCACCTCTATACTGTGCATGACGTGTATGGTATGGAATAGATTACTGGCCACTCTGGGTCTCAATCCTGAACCTAAGATCAAATCCTGGGCTAGTTACTGGGGCTGTGCTCCCTCCCAGCTTCTCCTGTCTGTGGTGAGAAGCTGAAGGACCTTGACAGCCATGTAAACATCCCTTTTTATCAGCTTTCTTCTGAGCACAAATCCCAAACACAGCCTCTTGCTAGCTATTATGAAGAAAGTTAACTCTGTCTCAGCTTAACCCAGGCCAGTAAAGAGACGGTGTATGCCAAAATGTTTCTTGCACCAATTTCCACGACTGGCAGGACGTGGGACTCGAGGCCCAAGCCAGGACAGCACCCAGGTGGGATGATGGGACCGTGCCCAAGAGAAGAGGTAAGGGAAGCAGATAACGTAGCGAGTCTGGAGGGAAAATAAAAGCTCTCTTTGAAGTTGAGATTATAGTTTTTGATATGTTGAGATGGTATTACTGCCAGAAAGGAAGGGAGGAGGAGAGAAAGTTAAGCCAGGGACACAAACACAACCTGGGTGGGGGAAGAGAGGCTGAAGGGAAGAAATAACTAAAGAAGTAGGAAGAAAATTAGAGAGTATTGAGCAAAGAAGCCGGGGAAGACAAGATTGTGGGTGGTGAATGATGGCAAAGCTCTGGGCAGATTGAGGAGGATGAGGCTGGAGTGCTGATTGGGAAGTTTGATTAAGATAAGGCCACTTGCTGTGCTGGTAAGAACAGTAATCATGAGGGCTAGAGGCTGGCGTCTGCGTGTCTTTTGTCCTTGACTAGCAACACTCAAAAATCTCTTGCATTAGTTATTTTTGTGTTTGTCTGTAAAACTTCTTGTGTTTGGGTAATTCCTTTCACCCTAGAGTATTTTACAGAAGGGCCATTAGTTTGGCCAGCTGAGGTTTTGGAGTGGATCAGAATGAGTGTCGACTTCTGGAGACCTGGACAATGCAGAATGGAAAGTGGGAAGTGACACCGGCTCCCGCAGAATACACGGGTGGACCTTCCTTTAAGTACTGAATTGAAAACAGACCAAGAAACCATGCGATAAACTGACATTAAAGCCTTCCCCACTGTGACAGCTTGTTGGAAAAAAAAGTTTTAGTGGACTAGTATTTCTGCTTTTACAGCTCTCAAAATATAGTGGTCCAGTTTAAAACTGAAGACATGGTGAATGCATGCGTTATCTTCCAGCAGGAGGAACTATGGATGCTATTTTTCCATTTTCTGAGAAAACACCAAGAATGAGGAAGTTGATACCCAGTATCTTATACAAAACAACGACTGGGCGCCAGTTCTTCTGTTGCTGCATGCTGGTGGTTCACAACAGCCAGATACGTGCTGTGCAAATTATTTTCCAGAATGTGAAAGCAAACGGAAGATGTGATGGAGAAAGCTTTCCTACTGTCTGATAAAACTGTCCTAGAAAGGCCTATTTTTGAAACAGCACAAGAAGTTCTGCCTAACGCCTAAAAGCAACTGTGCAAGACAGCAATCAGTAGTGGGGCTCTATGTGGTAATGCAGCAAAGCATTACTCTGTAAGGGAGGTGCTACTTGTCCGCTTCCCCTTTATATATTGTTTTTGCTTGTGCAAGGGTTCTTCTTCCCCGCCCCAGTCTCCCTTCCCAAATCTTCCCCTGAAAAATTCTCCTGTGGCTATCACAAATGTGTTCTAAACCTTGCAGTAATCTGCTGCTCACTGCTGGAGAGGGTGGTCACACACATATAGCCGTTACTCAAGCAAATACATGACTTACAGGGTTTTGGGTTTTTTTCAGTTTTTCTGCCTTATTGCTCAGAAAATGTTCTTCTGTGTTCAGCCCTGCAGATGACTGGCTCCACCTCTAGGCGAATAACAGTTGGCTTTACAGGATGATCTGTCCATCTCTGTTAATGTAGGTTTTTGGTTTTTTTTTTTAATTTTCAGTTTGGAAAAAACAAATCAGAATGCCTGATTGCACTGATGGCTGTCGGTAACCAACACAATGCTGCTGTTACACTTAACTTGGGAAAGTCTAAGAGGAATGAAAGTTTTCACTCTATTCACACTATTATCAAAAACTCACAAATATTTCCTAAATTTTATACCTAAATGTATTGGTAATGTCCCTTTTAAAAAAGTTCCTCACTACTGAGAAAATCCTACTGGCATCAGTTAATATCCAAATCCTTTTTCACTTTTCTATCTTTCTTTTTTTTCTTTTTTTTTTATGACTAAAATTGTTGTACTTTTGTACCCAATACATCTTTGCATTCTCAGCTTAAAAAAGTGGAAAGGGTGACTTGGATTGAACATTAGAGCACAAAAGCTTTGGCAAATTCTCTGAAAATGTCACTTAATATATTCTATTATTTACAATTCTTTTACTGGAACCAAAGTTTTCACGGACTCATGCATATTCTCTGAATACATTGTGAAAAAGAAATGAAATAATGATACAATAAACAAAATCTGCTCTGAGAAGTCTAGAGTTTCCTTTTTGCTTTTAGTCAAGAAGCACTTGTTTGATAAATGGGACGCTTTTAGAGGGCTTACAATAGCCTGCGCACCCGAGCGGAGGCGGAGGCTCGGCGGAAGATTACCAGGAGACAATGGGGCAAGTCAAATGAGAAAACATGATGAAACAGCAGAAAATTTACATGCTGTTTTGCTTCTTCCTTTTGCATTAATAAAACCAGGGCTTTCGTGTTCATTGCCAAAGGCTACCCTATAAGCACCCATCTCTGGATGTGCCCGTGAGGCCAATGACCTGCCCAGCCCCATGGTCCCAGGGGAGCTGGCTGACATCTAATGACGGGCTGTAAAAACAGCATCGGTGAAACAGCATCGGTGAAACAGCCTCTGCAGCTTTTTACCATGTTAAATGCACCGGGCCTCTCCTGAAGAGCCTCAATCCACTGGGGAGCCAGAAGGATGTATCTGTCCATCCACTCTGGCCCCACACTGGTGCCAGCTGAGCTGCTGAGCTTGGCAGGTGAGGGGCTGGAGCCAGCCCATCTTGGTGGGGACTCTTGGGGGGGAACCTGCGTGAGCAGCACCCAACACAGAGGCTGACAGCCACGGGTTTGAAGAAAGCTGCATGAAAATGGCATCACCCTGGAGGTGTTCAAGGCCAGGCTGGATGAGGCTTTGAGCAACCTGGGCTAGTGTCTAGTGGGAGGTGTTGCTGCCCATGGCAGGGGGGTTGGAACTTGATGGTCTTTAAGGTCCTTTCCAACCCAAACCATTCTGTGATTCTATGATTTAATCATGTCCCCAGGGAGGACCACGAGGTGCCAAGGTGCCCTGCCAGGAGTGGCATGGCCGGACCCAGACCCGTGGCAGTGGCTCAGCCTGGTGTATGGGAGCGTTGCTTTTGGTGGCATCATGCAACAGCAAACATGTGTCATCTTCTGGCATGGTATTAGCTGCCATGGGTAGCTCAGATGCTGCCAAAACCTCATCTTTTGTCTAACTGCACACAGGAGGTGCTCTGGGCAAGAGCTGCGACCGGGTGCCTGCATGCATCCTGGACTCTCAGACGCTTGAAGCATTCCCTCGTGGTAGGGAATTGCCTTCAATTGTCTTCATATTTTGTGGTGCATAAGCACTGATAGATCACACTCCAGATTTTTTCTCAAGTTCTGGAGGCAGGTGGCTGGTTTTACAAAGTGCTAAACACAGTTTCATAGACTCCTTTCTATTGCTCACACTGGCTCAGCATCATCCCAACATCTTAGAATGGTTGACCAAAGGCTCAAGAAACCACCAAAATGAGGTTACCAATAAATACCAGACAACACACTTTATTATTTAAGCATTAGCTCCTTTTTATATTGGTTTATGGGACAGAATAGTCTGGTCATGCCCACAGTCAGAAGGATTAACTCATATCACATGCCACAAAAATGCTTGTAGCGTAATTATGCTAAAAGAATTGTGCTTTGTATTGGTGCTGTAAAACCAAAACCAAACCCATATGAGTAAAATATACGTGCTGTAAAATTACAGGATACACATGCCACTTCATCCTCAGGACTCAGGTTAGGGCATTGCTTTATGTGCCTGACTGACAGAATAGAGAATTCACCATATGTTCAGCTGAGGCTCTTGCCCAGGGAACACGGCTGCGCAGGGATGTCCCTTCTGCCCATTCCCATGGGCCAAATACTAAGTTATCCTCACATCCAGGAACTGAGTGACACAGACTTTGAAATAAGCCTGTTTAATAATTTCTGAGGGAGAGAGCAACATGCAAGGACCTAGTAGACAAAAGTAAAAGGACATACCCAACACAGCACAGGCAAAGAGTGAACCTCAAGCTCTGAGCTTAAATGGAGCTCCTAGACGAAAGGGCAGAAGGTTTATGGGTGGGGGTCCCAGGTGAGGCTGATCATGTTAATTATAGCAAATTAGTGCACTTGGGACCCTCACAGTAGGCACAGATAATGCAGAGAATGTGAGCACTAGTGGGGAAGTTGGAAAAATTTCAGTGGATATACTACTGTAGTCATTGTGCTCTTAATATCTTGCTGATGATGGCATTCAGGCAGAGAAAAGGGAGCTGGTTTGAAAATGTATTTTCATTCTAAACAGCAACACACAGTTCTGGGTCCTGCTCTCTTTATAAGGCCGGAGAGGAGGAACACAGCCATACTTGCTAAAGGATGGAAGCAGGTATGCACTTGAACATACTGTAAAACTTTCCATTTACCCTAAATGGAGATTATCCAACTCCATTTTTGCATATACACCCAGGGCTAACAGAGAGCAGACTGTGGCGCGTCTCCTACAACTCTTCAGTTAGTTTTGGGAGAATATGATCTGATTTCACTATGTATTTTTGTTGTGCCCTGCACAGCAAGAGCACACCTGTATGTCCAGTGCAGTACAGGAGAAACAACAAACATCTCTGGAGCACTTGTGCTGGATTTGGATCAGCAGCTTACATTTACTCTGCTCTGTTCCCTGGCTGCGTGGCGAGCGTGTGCTTCTCTTCTCCACCAAAGGCACCGTGCTGGCACCTGGCATGAGCATGTTCCTGCCGTCTTGCTGGGGTGTGCTTGGGATTTCCTTATGTTCGAAATACACTGTTCCTTTGGCTTCTGCCTGTGGAAGATGGCTGGGATTGTTCCTCTTCAAGCAGGTGATTTCTGCTTGTGCTGTGTTTCCTTCTTCTGAACTCTCAGAAATCGATACTGCTGATAAAAGGTGTTAACAGCCCTGTGTTAACAGGAACTTATCACATAAACTGGTTTGGTGTTTTTTTTTTCCTAGGCAGAGACCAACTAAGAGATTGTAATATAATAAGACAGACTGTATATACTCTGTGTTTGCAGACTATATGTAGTCAAGCAACACTAGGGGTGGTCTCTCCATACCATAACTGGCACATTTTCACGAAAACTTTCCAGTGATCAGCTTGCCCTAAGCAGTGGTTGCTGTTGGAAGGGGTATGCCACAGCTTGTCAGACTGCAGAGGGACCACTGGTTCTCTAGGCTTGAGCAAGTCATCTCTTGGAGATGATTGTCAAAATATGTCTGAGAAATAACAATGACTCACACCTCCCTTTCTGTTTATCCGCTCTCTGCCAGTGTTCTGCAGGGGGCTGTCTTATTTGCCATTGAAAGAGCTATGTTTCACGCTCCTCCTGACAGACCGCTATTTAAGGCTCTGCTTAGCATTCATATTTCTTTCTTGTCAGAATTATTTTATTTTTTTCATTTGGTTTTTAAAACCAGAGCTATAAATCAGGGAAGCATTTTACATGCTGTGTTAGGGCTTGATTGAAATCTCGTTGAAATCAATGACAGCATTCCTATCGAGTTCAGTGGACTGAGCACTTGGGAAATAAAGAAAAATGGTCTGGTTTAAAATAGGAATAATTGTATCCATGTCATAATGTTTATTACCAATAGCAGCAAATAAAACAAAACATATTATGCATGTCTTTTCCCAACAGCCCTCATATATCATCTAACTCCTACATACACCCAGCTGTGGCTTGGAGTGCAGCAACAGCTGTTCTAGAGTACCTAATAATTCTGCTTTGTAAACACAAATATCTGAGAAAAACAAAATAGCCTTGTCTGATTGATACAAATGTTTATATAAAACCGAAATTACACAAAAGATAAACATCCAGCACAAACAAGTGTCACAGCGGGCACTGTGAAGGCTGTGAAAAGCTCCCCCGTAGCCTCATTTCTACAAATTTCAATGTAGAAAATATTTCTTTAATGACTCACACTTTCCGTGGGTACTGTTAGGAAATCTTAATCTTCCCTTTTAATTTGTATTAGAGCTTGCGGCTGTGAGCTGCTTAGCAAAAGTGCTAAGACAAAAAAAAAAAAAAAAAAAGAAAAAAAGAAAAAAAAAGTAAATATTACGAAGATGTAACAAATGCTTCTGATACTTGTCTAATTAATTAAATAGGGATTCAGGAGTCTAAAACCAAAGTGTGACACCTGCATGTTACTTTTTTGGCTAAAGTGCTATAGTCTGCTTATGAGCTAGTTACAACAGAGACAAGTCTCAAGTCTCCAGGGATTTTGTGGAGACGTGAGGATACTCAGGTCTTGTCAGAACTACATGTTGTATTCTCAACTAATATTGAAAGTAATTATAGTTGTGGTATTGCAAAATGCAATTTTGCCGAGACAGTATTTAAAGCCTGAATCAAACTTTCACATGCTGACGAGGAAAAAAGGAAACGCAGTGGAGAAGCATCTGAAGTGCATGCAAAAACAAGTGCTGCTTTAATGATGAAGTATTTGATAGTGCCTTTATCAGCATGCAGTCATGTGTTTAAATAGCATGAGCCATAGATGACTGTTCAAGCTTGTCATTTGCCTTATGGGAGGCAAGAAAGAGCTTCTTGTTTGATTTGTAAGGTGAGCTAGCTTGTTGCACAAGGCAACAGAGGAAACTCTGTAAAGAACTCCATAGTGAAGTATTTCCTAAGCTTTTTTGGACTCCTGCCACAGGGAAGTGCAAGGAGTATAGTCACAGTGCAAGGAATGTTGTGAAAGGGGTTACAAAGGAAACATACCTTTAAGGATCATGGCAACCTGCCCCCCAAAGACCCCGGCTGGTCAGTAAATAACAGAGATGGTAACAAAAATAGACGTGTGCAACAGGAGAGTATGAAACAGAAAATAAGAAATTCTAGAACTGAAAAATGCTGGGTTTGTCTTTTCCGCTGCTCTTAGATGTTAGCATAAGCACTTTCAAAATTAATAAGACAAAGATAAAGCTATACTGATAAGGATAAGGTCCTGATTTCTCCTCAGGTCACAGTGTTTTTAAATACTGGCAAACAATTTGAGACCTGCTCCTGAGATAGGGGAAGCGGATGAGTAGGAGGGTATGACGGAGTTGCTTTGCAGGCTGAGAACACAAACGTGTCTTTCTGGAAGCACTGAAGATATGCAAACTTCATGTCTGTTTCTTCGCAATTACCACAAAACTGCAACACTTACCCAAGCTAAAAATGCTTTGCTGCTTTAGCTTTCCAAGTTTAATATATACTATAAATGATCCCTACTGATATTTGAACTATATTACACATCCCACTCAGTAAACACAAAGATGCAGCAGAAGTGAACAGAAATGTCTTTTCTGTCCTTTTTCCAGCTGTGATGAAGGTGTAGATGGAAATAATTCAACAGGCAAAACAGCCATGTGGATATGATGAGTCCATTATCTAAGATCGACGTGTGATGCACCAATTCACCTTTTGGTCTCTGAGACAAACTGTGACTTGCTGGCGTCCACCAAGACAGAAAATGGAGAGGACTGACTGTATATTGATGTTCACAGGGGGATCTTTAAATCTAAGAAAAACACTATTAGTTCAAACATATAAGGAAAAAATGCAACAGGGACAAGTTCTTTCCATCACTTGCCTTATATTGAAGCCACCTGAGGCAGACCTGCTCCACACTGCAGTGAAATTGGTGGCATTTCTGCTTTTATAAAACAGGACAACTTTGTCTCATGCTACAATAGAAATCGGTGTTTTTATTTGGAAAACAAATGGCATGCTTTCCACTTTTCATGAGACATTTTGGAAAGAAGGCTAGGGACCTCTGCTTTTATCTGGTTTTCACTTGTTCTGCTCGCCACACAAGAGCAAAAACCCACATGTTGGAGACTTCCTTTCAGTAAACATCTTATTATTCATGTCTGTTCTTCCATCACGGTAGTCAGCTGCAAATGAAAACAAAACCTAAAGTGAGCATACTTGAAGGCAACTAGACAATATTAGAAATTGTTTTTCAATGTTACATGGTTCATTGACAAGATAAACTGTTTTATGTATTACTTGTGCAGGCTTCTCCTGCTTTAACAGGAGAAACACCGTTGAACACCAGCGTTGCGCAGGCACCTCACAGACAGAGCGGGAAGGGTGGTGTCACACCCACAGCAATGTTTAAGTGCTCGTTTTACGGGGTTTCGCCGCGGCGGTGCCCGTTCCCCAGCCGGACCCCGCTGCCCGCTCTCCCGCTAGAGGGGGATGGAGCCACAACTCCGGCAGGTTCCTCGGCCTGGGGAGGGGCACTGCGGCTGCCCCCGCCCCAGCGGGACCTGCTGGAGACTGCCCTCTCAGGGTAAATTAAACACCGGGCTCGGGAGCCCCTGGGGAGGGGGACTCGTCCCCG
>NW_010115761.1:352-1312 GCF_000699245.1 Pterocles gutturalis | reverse complement strand
TGCACCAGGCGCATCGTGACCCCGCCGGGAACACGCTCCCCGAACCCAGCGAGCGACCGGCCGCTCATGCCGGAGCACACGTGTGTGCGAGAGCTGAGGAGAGGCCGGGGCACAGAGGGGGCAGAGCTCCCGAAGCACGGGAGGGGAGCACGTCCCCATCAGCACTGCATCCCCGGGGCCACACAGGGAGCGACGTCCCACGCTCTCCCTGGGAAGGGACGAACCCAAAGGGCCCAGATGGAGAGGCACAGGACAGGGGACCAGGGACACGGAAACCGGGATTTTTTTTTCTCACCTGTTTGTGCATCTCGATGTTCAGGCCGTAGGACATCTCGTAGTACTGCAAGGGAGAGATGGCAGCGTCAGCGCGGCCGGGAGCCCGGGGACTCGCAGTCAGGACCCTCTGGTGCTGGCACACGGGGTCAGCCTGCGCTGCAGCCAGGCCAGGGGGAAGGCACGGCCCCAGCTCCTCGCCCGGGAGCAGGGGTCTCTCCAGCACACAGCCACAGAACGGACACGGTCATCCCAGGGCTCCCCCTCACTGCCCACGGGAGAGGAGACAGCCTGCACGGGAGCTGCGGCAGCAAGCCCTGCTCAGGCACCACGGCTCATTTAGGGGAAAACCAGACAATAACAGCCACAGGAACCAGCTCTCAGAGCTTGGCCACACTACTCAAGTGCCAGGGGAAGCCAAAGCATCCCAGGGCTGCGTGTGCTTTGATGGTTCCAAGGAGACACCCCCCACCGCCCTCCTCCTTTCAGGTAGAGCTCACTAACCATGACATAATGACGCTGGATTTCTGTTTTTTCTGTTGCCAGCTTTTCACATTCTAACTTCAAGCTGTAAAAATAAAGAGAAGAAAGAGAAAGGGAGGAAGAGAGAGGGAGAGACCCCCTGCTCCCCCCACAGACAAGATCTCCCGGGCTGGACAGAGCACGAGCCCTCCCAGCACACCACAT
>NW_010115761.1:0-319 GCF_000699245.1 Pterocles gutturalis | reverse complement strand
AGCCAAGAAAACCACCTGAAAGAGGGTGGGAAAGGGCTGACAAAGACGGGATGGACAGCAAAGGGATCCAAGCGTCAGGGGGCAATCTGCACTAAGTTTTAACCCCCTCACCAGCATCTGCTTCCCAAATGGAGCGAGCTGCGTTTCAAACCTGGCTCTGCCCTGCACCGTGCGGGGAAAGGAGGGTGATCCTGGCCGGCAGCGGGGGGATCAGAGGGACTCTGGGTCTGCTGAGTGACGGCTCCAGCTCATCCCCAGGCTTTTGGCAGGAGGAGGGCGAGGTCTCCCCTCCAATGGTGTCACTTCAAGCTGCCGAGGT
>NW_010115760.1:1270-12325 GCF_000699245.1 Pterocles gutturalis | reverse complement strand
GCCCAGCAGCTGCCTGCGGCCGCCCCGCTCTCCCCGGGCGGCGCGGGGCTGACATTTGCAAACGTTCAGATGCGCCAGGATTTCGGGAGAACTCACGAATCACCCGCAGCACTCTACCAGGAGCACCGGTCCGGAGCGGGATGGATGAGAACAAACCCCTGAAGGTCCGGCTGACCTTCTCGGTGATCCTGGTTGGCGTCTCGCTCCTGTTTGCAGCCGTAGTGACTGACCACTGGGCCGTGCTGAGCCCCAAAGTGGAGGAGTATAACACTACCTGCGAAGCGGCTCATTTTGGGCTATGGCGACTCTGTACAAAGCGGATTTTTATGCGGGAGCAAAGTCCCAAAGAGAAGGGCTGTGGGCCGATAAGCCTGCCAGGAGGTAGGTGAGCACCCACCGATGCACGGGAGAAAGCGCCCAGCGCTCACGCCAGGCTGTGCTTAGGAGGTTGCAGGATGTGGCAGAAGGAAAATCGGGTCTGCATTCCCGTGGCGTGTAGTTTGGCATGGGGCTGCGCGGGGCTGTGTCCATGTCGGTCTGCAAACACACCCGCCGTCACCCCGCTGGCTGTAGGTGTGCGCCGCGTTGCCTTGCGCGTCCGTTTGTGACCATATTTGAGTCTCCTGCGCAACAACGACCGCGGTGGGGAGAAAGGGAGGAGGATCGGACAATCTCAGAGTGAAACTGGGATAGGGAAAATTCTGCTGGCATCAGCCGAGGGTCCCGCAGCGCCCAGACACACTGACGGCAACGGGCAACAAAGAGAATTGATGGGTCCACCAGACCTAGCTGGATCTTTAGGATTTCCAGAGCCACATAGCTACGAGGGAACAGCCCGTTCACGGCTGCCATGAGGTTCTCTCTGAGCTATTTCAATAATAACCGTTCCGCAGGGCAGGGAGGAAGAGGGACCCGCAGTACGTTTTGCCAACTTCCAAACAAAAGTCATAAATGGAGTTCCGAGCAGGTTCTCCCCATGTGCAGCCTGGTCCCATACATGTCCCCATGGCGGGTTCCTCCAGTGCCATCAATGGGGACAGCGGCGGGGCAGCGGGTACGGCTGCTTTCCAGAAAGCCCGTAACATTCCCATAGTAAAAGGAGCTCGTTATGTTTGTGCTGATCGCAAAGTCAGCAACATTCGCGTGGCATGCACTAATGCGCTCCATCCGTGACGGGGCTACGCTGCTTTTTTAGAAGGCTCTGAGGGTACTGGATGCTTTCCAGAACAGAAATAACAGGATTGCCTTCATGTTAGACTCCCCGCTTGAAATGAAATATATATGTTAACACATATTTGAAAATTTCGCACTGCCTGGGCTTACTGTGTATTCCCTGTGTTACTGCAATTCTTTATCTCTTTGCCCAAATTACACGTCCTGAGGAGAGGAGCTCAGCCTCGGTGTTTGGATCTCCCTCTAACCAAATTTGGGAGCGTGTCATCCGTATGCTTAATGTCTCTCGTGAAGGCACTTACGTGCCTAGAAACATATTCCTCACTGTACGCCTCCCTCGCACGCCGAGGAAAACTCCCACAAAAGGAAAAACAATAGGAATTGGGGGATAAACACCCAAATCGCACAACTGCAGGGTAAATATAAAACTCATAAATATCCAGCTGTCTGCAAAAAGCAGATTCGCAGGCAGGGCGGCACAAAAGCAGCTCCTATCTTTGACAGACATCAGCATGTGCTTGCAGGGGCGTTGAATCGCGTCCCGGCGCGGCCGTTCTGCCGGGGATAGCGAACGAGCGGCTGGTGGTGAAGGGGCTGAGCCACCCAACCCACCCCGGGCGTGGTTTTCCAATTTTTAAAGATATTTGGGAATTTGGATGACATCTTGTGTCGTAATCAGCATCCGAGGTTCAAAGGGTGAAGTTTGCAGCTCAGTTATAATATAAAAACCTGAATTCCTGTTTTACGCGGGTGAGGAACACAGCAAGGGCAGGAGGGGGGTTCGGGCTGCTAAACACCGCCGCGTCCGCACGGCTTGCGTTAGATTGATTTCACACTTCTGGGAAGAGATGTTGGCAGGGAAACACCGGGGTTGTGAAACCTGCAGCGGTCGAGAAAAATGTGAATGAACAAACGTGCAGTGAAAGAGCAGAGGTGGGCACTGGTTTTCCTGAAAATCATGAGACGTAACCAGCCATTACTGCCAGGACTGGGAAAGAAACCGAAGAATTTATCACTGCATTAATAACCATTTACCAATCACTCCCTGCGGAGGAAATGGATGGCACAATTAGCATTATTTATTCCGTTTCAGGCTCAGCACAGTGCAAAATGGGGAGGGCGACTTGGCTCCCAGTCCACCCAAGCAGGGCTGTGATTTAGGCAGAGTGTTAAAATCCGACAGCGCTCTTTGAGGATGCTGACAAATTGGAAAGGGTTCAGCGCCCTGCTGTAAGAAATAAAAAGATAAGGGGGATGGCTGTTAAAACCAGGCAAATTCCGATTCATGCTGAGACATTTGTAACTGCGGTCAGTGGGCACCGGGACAGTTTACTACAGGTTGTAAACTGAGTTCAGCGTCACTGCCAGTAACTCCAGTGCCGGGGTTGCTGTACGAGGCGTGCTCTCCTGCGGGACAGCAGTGGCAGGGATGCTCCACAGCCCCTGTGTGCCCCCCGCGGGTTAAATGGGTCCCTGTAAATACGGGAACCTGGGCTCAGGGAACTGGGAAAGCACTCGAGCAAATGGGTTATCAGCAGGGCTGTCCTGTGCCCGTGTCCATAAAAGAGACTCGCTCCGCAAGACTGCTTTGGAATTAAGCTATTTGGAGTCAGCATCTCCAAATCTCAGTGTGTCAGAGGCTTTCCCCAGCTTGTTGGCCAGGTCGGAGCCCAAGGTCTGGCCCCCTCCACCGCTCAGCCCTCCCCTGAACACCTCCTCCAACCGCTGCAGCAGGTCCCATCTCCCAAACTTAGCACAAGTGGAAACCTTGCATTAAAATCCAGGTTTTTCAAACCATCCAGCTGCCACAAAACCCCACATGCTAGTGTCCATCTGAGGTTCAAGAGCAAGGTGGGCTCCAGCCCCTCCCCAGCCCATCACTCCAACGCTCAGCCCAAACTCTGCACGTCCCAAACCTCTTGTGGCCTTTCTGCCCTTTCTTTCCCCGTGAAGTCCCCATACTGCAGATCCCCAAGGTTGAACCGCAGTTGGATGGGAATGCACTTCTGCTGCGTCCGTCCCACGGCTGCATCCAGGAGGGAAAAATACAAATTGGTGCATTTGTCCCCGCACAGCGGTCATCCCAGAATGGTAGATCTGAAGGAAAGGGGCCAGGAGGGTGGGTGACCCAGAATGGGGAGGACACTGGGTGACAAACCACGTTACAACCCTGACGTTCACGTGAGCCTTAATGACCACAGAGCCCCCAGACCGCTCCCGTCAGCACACGGAGGTGACCTGGTGGCAGAGATAACGCAATTAGGGGTGGAGAGAAGCAAAGATTGCCACACAGCTTTCATCCATTATAAAACCCATTTTCAACCCTATCCATTATGTAAATGTGGCTTTTCTCTTATTCATGAGGGCAGCAGAGAGGCAGCGAAGTGCCTCAGTTGTCTGGGAGCCTTTCTGAAACAGATATTCCCAGCTCAGCAGAGCACTGAAGCATCTTTAAACTGCAAACAATATATCATTTAATCAGAAACAATCTAGTTATGTTTTCCCACAATAAATGCATTTTCCAAAAACACTTCTGCTAGGGCTAACCCCCTTCTGTGATTACCCCGTTTATCATACCTTGGCAGAGCTTTGCTAGAAGCCACAAGACCCTGAGGCAGCTCCTTTTCCTCCAGACAGTCCATCTCTAAAAGGTTTTGTGTGTTCCCCCCTCTGCTGAGCCTTCACGGGCTGGCGGGTGGTCCGGGCTGGTCTGGTTCACCTGCAATGGACACGAAGCCACGCTGCGTCCCCCATCACACCATGTCTGGGGGCTTCACCTTGGGCTCTGTACCGTCAGCACACCTGGGAACTCCTTTGGGTTCAGCCTTGGAGAATTAATTAAAAGCCAACCCAAACCATCCAAGATAAAATGTCCCAGTTTCATCCCATCTCCCTCCCATTTAGTACAGGAACCACAGGATCCCCAAACTGGGATCACTGGAGTGGATGCTCAGCCTCAGTCACCACTCAGACCCTGGCAGAGGCACACACCCTCCGCCCTGGGCTCCAGATTTGCAGCACCAGTCGTAGAGGTCTGAGTTCAAACGTGTTTCCTCCAGTCATTTGCAGGGATAATGAAGAACAGGTCAGGAGATGCCAGAGCTGAACATTAACCTGGTCTCCAGTGAGGAGAAGCTGCAGATGAACCAAAAGTCAGCTTATGAAATTAACTAGATAAGAGCATCTCAAAGGAATCTTCCAGTAATGGGCCCAAAAATGCTGCTTTACAATTGCCTGTCTCCCGGGAGAGAGAAAATAAATCCTCCTTGAATCAGTAACTCCAAAATCCGTCATTTACATGTCAGAAAAAAACCACAAAAACTAACAGGTAACATACAGTGCACTGGTATCTTCTTGCAGCTGTTAGTTAACGCTGTAAATAACCCCCTAAATGCAGGATGTGCCCCAGGCACAAACCCCGTGTGGTCCTGGCTCAGGCTCTACCCCACAGCTGCGGACTGTGCTGGAACAGAGGACCACAGAGGACCACAAAGTCCTCCCCATCTTTTTCCAGCATCTTCTGAACCCTGGTGCTAGCTCCGATATTGAATGGCCAACGATGCTGGTGTTGACCAAGCGCCCCGCACCGCAGGCACTGCCTGTATTCGCACAGTCTTGGCGCGATTTCCCGGTGTGATGGGAGCCCAGCCCGGGGTGCAGGAGCGGCGCTGGGGCAGGTGCTGAGCGTGTCCTGTCCAGCCCGGCTCAGCAGAATAGTGCAATCAGAGCTGGCGCTGCTCAACGCCTCTCCGCGATCGCACCCTTCCAGCCAAATTCCTGGCGAGCAACTGTTCTCCCAGCTCCACGCCCCTTCAAGCCTTCAATTAAATCGGCTATAAATAGCGAGCACACCCTCCCTCCTGACCCTGCTGCTGCCACAGCTCCGAGTCAGCAGGTCCTCAGCAGACCCTTCCCCATCCTGCCGAGATGTGACACCAAAAGCCGCCCGTGTCTCTCCTGACCACAGTGACACCTCCTCGCTGGCCAGCTCTCACCAGGCTGAGCATGAAACTATATCGTGGCCATTGAGAGACTTGGCTACCAACTTATCATAGAATCACAGAAGGGTTTGGGTTGGAAGGGACCTTAAAGCCCATCCAGTCCCACCCCCTGCCATGGGCAGGGACACCTCCCACTAGCCCAGGTTGCCCAAAGCCTCATCCAGCCTGGCCTTGAACCCCTCCAGGGATGGGGCATCCCCAGCTTCTCTGGGCAACCTGGGCCACTGCCTCACCACCTGCACAGGAAAACATTTCTTCCTCCGATCTCATCTCAATCTCACCTCTTTCAGCTTAAAAATATATCCAGTATATGTTCCTGCCGCTCATCTGTTCCCAAATAAAACAGATCCAACTCCAGTTTCTCTGTGCTGCCAAGGGCAGGGAACCTTAAAAACACTGCAAGTCTGATACATCAATAAAAAGCAAATTCAGCTTTATGACATTTTATCAGAGATTTCCAAGCACACTAAACTTCCTTTCCTTTTTCAGAACACAACTGCTCCTACTTCAAGCACTTCACACCAGGACAGAGCTCGGAGATATTTGAAGTAACCACCCAGAAAGGTGAGAATGATCCCGAAAAATATTCTCCTAACTGAGGTGAACACAGGTTTGAAGGTAAAGGGGTCCCCCAAAATGAGTGTTCAACCCTGGTTCCGCTGAAAGCAGCAGGGGAATTTCTATCAGATACCACCAGCTGGGGAAAACGTAAAAAAAAAAAAAAATAAATGCTCTGAGCAAGGTCAAATACCATCTTCCTGGGAAAAATATTTTTTATATATGATCACACTCGTAAGTGTGATTTTAGTCAAAGTTGTCCCACAAATATATAACAACGTCAACACACATGAAAACTACAAAAAGTCTTTTCAGCATTAAAATGACTTTACAGCATCAGCACCATCTGCGACACTGAGCCTTTGCCATCGGAGGAAGCAGACATTAATAAAATCTAAATGAATAAATCATACCCCAAGCAGAGTCTTGACCCTGCAAAGAAATGCAGAGACTCTGTGAAGACCATTAGGAATTTTATGCTTTGTATTGATTTTATATGAAAGTCATGTAAAAACCAGAGCCATCAACGGAAGGAAGGAACAGAGATCCCACAAAGGCACACAGTCAGTATTTACAGAGCAAGGGTTTTGAAAATAGCCCTTTGCAGGAAAATTTTATATTTCTAGTAAGTCCCTGCTTTGCTTCCAGTGGAAGTGATAATGGTGGAAAGCCCTGCAGACCGGTTTTCTAAAAAGACCATTTCCTAAGACAGGAAACCCGGGAATTTCACATGGATAGAAGAGTGTGTATCTGAGCTACCTGCTTCTGCTCATTTATATACCAACAGTTCAGCCATCTGATCTTAAAAAAGGTACCCAATGCCTTCTTAGTCATTTCAGAAAAAAATCAGGAAAAAAATCTTTTCTTTGAAGTAAAATAAAAAGCTTAAGCCACAGCAAAAGATTTTACATCGAAACCAACTCTTTCAGGCAGCTCCAGCACATAGCAAAGAGAAACATTAAGGAAATTATTAAAAAAAAGAGTGGTATGAAAAGCAAGGAGAACAAAGAGTGATCTGCTGTTCCCGTTTGCAGAAATAGCTCCGATTTGATGGGAGCTAATTAGTAACAGGCAAAAAAAAATTCTTCATGATTTTGCCTGGGAGATATTTTTTTTTTAATGGCTTGAAAGGCAAATATCATCGGGCACTGTGATGTTCACGCATGGCTACACGTCTTAAATATTAAACTAATCTGAAAACGAATGCAATATGTAAATGGAGGCCTGAATTATTCAATTAGCAATTCTTCCCCTCCGTCCAGGCACTGAAGTGTGCTCCGGCTGGGGGAAGTGTCCAGTGCACATCTCAGTTGGCTTAGCAAGAGCCAGGACATTTGATGGAGGGTTTAATGCTATGCTCTGAAGAAGCTGGGTTTTCATAGAGCTGGAAATCATTGTCTTAAAGGGAAAGAAAAAAAAGATGCTCTGCAAACCCATCAAACCCATCGCCCCTGGCCTCCCGCATGCTGCGGTTCTGTCCTTCCGCATCGGTGCAACGTCGGCACCGCACACTGGGGCCTTGGTGAGGCTCCGCGATACAGACATGGAATGAAAATGGTGTAGAGCTGTCTGCTCTGAGAGCAGGGTGGGGGGTGATGGTAGAACTGAGAGCGTGGAGCCCAGCAAGGCTTCAGCCAGAACATCTCCACAGCAGAGCTAAAGCGACTCCAGCCCAGAGCTTCAGCATCAATACAGGTGCCATTTGCTCTTCAGTAAGTGTTCAGAAAGTGTTTCCCCCTCCTGCTCTGCTTTTACACCCTTTGCTTTTATAGATTCATGGCCAACACTTGGCCCTGCTTTTATTTGAGGAGAATATTCCATCCACCAGAGCCAGCCCTCCGCAGCAGCAGGAGGAGGACACGTAGTTCTGGGAGTGACCTACTGCAAAGTCCCAACAGCTGATGGGAGCACGCTCCAAATTTGCAGCAGTCTGCATTACTTTGGTGTTTGTTTTGCTTTGGCAGAATACAGCATTTCAGCTGCAGCCATTGCCATCTTCAGCGTTGGCTTTGCCATCATCGGAACAATCTGCGTCCTCTTGTCCTTCAGGAAGAAGAAGGATTACCTGCTGAAGCCCGCGTCCATGTTCTACACCTTCGCAGGTAGGAGCTCGGGCTCACACACGTGCACTCCCTTCCTAGCACAGCGTAGAGAAACTTTGATAGACCCTGGGGGATGGAGACACTTGTAAAAATGCCCCAAAAGTGGTGTTTTCTTCCTAGCCCCAGTCAGGCTACAAGTCTGAAGAGCTCTGAAAATGTCCTGCTCACCGAGCACTACCCAGCAGCTTCTCTGTGTTTTCTCCAGCTGCCTTTAAAAGGGACACTTCCAGCATTTTCAGTGCCTGCCCCAGCCCAGACCAGGCACAGACACTATTTTATCTCATTTATTAAGGTCCAAACCTAAGAAACAGCCAATCCAGGCCCAAAATACGCAGCTGCCTCCCAAAAGCACAAAGACTGCATTTGTACGTGAGCTGGTAACACCCTGACGTGCCACCATGACCGAAAGCCAGAGGTGCCCATTGTCACCTCAGCACAACCTTAGTCAGTCTTTGGAGGAGCTCCCCAGGGAATGCAGCGATTCCTCCACCATGTTGAGGTTCCCATCCAAGCCCAAAAGATCACACGCAACACGTCTCCTGGGTTAGGGCAGAGCTCTGAGCAGTTGCCAGCGTTGGTTCCTTCAAACAGCGAAGTCAATGACTCACCTGCAACTCCCGTGTGCAAACAGATGATGTGGTTAATTCAGGATGAAAAAAACGACAGCTGGTTATTCAACCCACTGCTCCTGTCTTCCTCCAGGTCTCTGCATCATCATCTCTGTTGAAGTCATGAGGCAATCCGTGAAGAGGATGATCGACAGCGAGGAGACCGTCTGGATCGAGTACAGCTACTCCTGGTCCTTCGCCTGCGCCTGCGCTGCCTTCGTCCTGCTCTTCGTCTGCGGCATCGCCCTCCTCCTCATCGCGCTGCCTCGCTTCCCCCAGAACCCCTGGGAGACCTGCATGGACGCAGAGCCGGAGCACTGATGAGCCCAGCACCCATGAAATAAATCCAGAAAGTGTTTGGGAAAGATTTGTATTTTTTCAAATGTCTGGGTCTCACTATACAATGTGCACTCCATTAACTAAGTCATTACTGAACCAAGGCGTGTTCAATTGTAATTATTGCTTTGTTTCTTTTTTTTTTCTTTTTTTCTTAAGCAAGCAGAAGGAGCACCAGCGTGGGTGATGGGTGAAGGGCGCTGGGATGCCTTGGGCTGATGCTGTTCGGGGGAACCCTGCATGTGAGACAGCTCGTGCCACACAGAAGACGGTTTTTTTAGGGAGAAGATGCTTGGTGTAGCTGGGTGTAGATCCATGAGGGATCTCGGGCTTTTACACCTCACTTGGTCAGAGAGGGATGGTGAGAAATTCCAGCTCGTGGGGAGTCGGTTTCCCCATTTGTGCCGTGCTCCTCAACCTCCCCAAGCAGTGTTAGCTCACCACTCTGGAATAAATTGGGGATCCTTACGCTGTTTTATTAAATGATTAAAATTTAAAAAAACAACCCAAGAAACTTTGTCTAGTGCTGGGATAAAAATTGACCCTACAAATTTACACCTTGCTGGTCCATTCTTTGAATTAAGCACAAAACCCCCACGAGATACAGTTTCTGTTCTGCTTAAACTTTGATGGCAAAGCCAGGAAGCTCTGAACATGAAGGGTGGTATTTCCCTTTAATAAAAAGCATAATCTTCCAGTAGCATGATTTTCTGGAAAATTATTTTGATGGATGAATCACCACCTAGCCCACCAAATTCTGCTAGAATGACAGCGGCTGGTATTTACTGTGCACAGCTCCCATCTCTTCCTTGTGAATGGGCTTTTCAAGAATAACGTGCCTTGCTCACCACATACATCTACAAAACTACATTTGAGGAAAAATTCAAGGTAGCTGCCAAGAAAGGACAGACTTAGACTGAAACACCCGGGAGAATTAGCCCCAAAAACACTACAAGAGCGCACGGCTGTTCACGCACGCTTGAGGAAACGTGCCCCCGAGGCATCGCTGATGGGGATGCTGCGGATGCTGATGGGGATGCTGCGGGGGCTGGTTGCATTGCAGAGCCCCTGCAGTGTTTGGCCCCCCCCCCCGGAGGCGGTGGGGGGGGGGGCCGGGGGCCCCCCCCAGCCCCACACACCCCTCCAGCCGAGCCCTTTGCACCATCATGGTCCCTCAGTGCCAAGAGGCAGGTGTGTATATATATATATATTTTTTTTTAAGCAGTTCAGTTTTCAGAATCTGCTCAGCATTTTCCCCCCAAGTAGGAAAAAAATATGTTTTACATCGCAGTGAAAAGGAAACCAAAGCGTCCTTCCCTCTGCACTCACCTGTCCACAATTCTAAAGAAAAAACAGAGAAAAAACAGACAGAATTCAGAACAGAAAGCTTCTGATCATTTTGAAGAAATCATGACACATTCAAACATTTCCAGAGATCACCCAGCAACGTCGTGCTGGTGCAAGAGGTCCCCATGGCCACCAGCCAGAGCCCATCGGGGCGCACGGAGCCCCCGCAGCCCCCAGCCAGGCTCCACCGCGGCTCCGTTTCCCCATCAGTAGAGTGGCAGCGAGAACAGAAGCCTTTTGTGAAGTTGCATTAATATTTTTCAAGCTCTTTGAAGTTGAAAAGCAGTACAAATAACAGGTATATTCTAAAGTTTCGGGATAAAGCACTCATCGGTGCTCAGATGTGAGCCTGAGCCGGGAGCTCTGCCTGTCTCTCATCATGAGAGACAACTGCAAGTCTTCATGTTGTCACGGAGCCACTCTGAAATGCTAAATGGTTTTGAAATCTTATTTTTGGGTACAGAGCTGACATTCTTAATTTGCATTTCCATTGTTCGGGAAAAACAGAGGCTAGTTTCTAGGGAGATCCTTTACAATGCAACAACAGAAAGGAGAAAAGTTGCTGGTGAGACCGCGGCGGTGGCCGACCCCAGGGTGGGGTGGCCAACGCACGCAACGCAGATTCATTTAAGCAAATTGGCTGGGAGGTGCAAAGGCGTCCTCAGCTCAGCCATCATCCAAATGACCTCACCTTGGACACGTGGTGGGTGGAGATAAGCGAGGCTTGGGGGCGCGGGTCTAAGCTCATCGCCCCATGCAGAGCAGTGGCACATCCCGTGCCCTTGGGAAACCCTTCATCCACACCTCTCGCAGTGCTTCTTCTGGGACAGAGGAATTTCCAGGTGACTTTTTATCCTTATCTTCCCACTCGTTTCCCAGCCCAGGAGCTGCTCACGAGCCAGAATGTATGTTATTTCAGACACACAGACC
>NW_010115760.1:0-1231 GCF_000699245.1 Pterocles gutturalis | reverse complement strand
GAGCGGCTGCATCCCAGCCCCAGCGAGGGTAATGGACTAATTCCCAGAGAGTGCCGGGGTCTGGCCTGGATCCAGAGGTTTTACAGTCTCTCTGCGCTCGCTTTCCTCACGGGTCAGTGCAAACACACGGCTCACGGCAGCGAGACCCGACACCCACAGCCAGCAGCTCAGCCAGCTGAGCGAGATGCCTCCCGCAGCTCTTCAGCTCACTGAGCGGTATTCTCTGCCTGCTCCAAGCTGAGGCTTTTCACCATTCACCACTTCGCACGGTCCCTGCAAGGCTGGGAAGCACACGGATGACTCCATTTTCCTTTTCCACATATTAGGGGATGCTGACGAGGGACCCAGCCATTAACCTGGTGGTTGGTATCCATGGAGGTAAGGGCACGGCTCTCGCAGCAGCTTTGTTCCACCATCCCTCGGTCTCCCTGCCAGGGAGCCGATAACGTGTTTTGAGAGAGTTAATAAAAATAATTGCCCTTCATAAGGAAAAAAAAAAAAAAAATGTTGAGGGGGGGAACTGTAAGCAGTTTGGGTTTTCATTCTCTCAGCTGAGCAAACAGCAAACAGCCACCTGAACTTCAGGAACGCAGCAAGAAAAGGTGAAAGAAGTGTCCTGGCTGCCAGGGAGCCATCCCAGCGATACGGGGATGGGAAACGCAGCAGGGAGAGGAAGGGCAAATTAATTCCCAAACCAGTAACTATCACCAGCCACCGTGAAATCCCGAGTGTTGGTCCTGCTGCTGCCAGACCCATGGGCACCTTTGGTCACGGGTCACCTGGGCACGAGCCCTGTGCCACCCCCTGAACCAACTCGCTGCCCACCCCCTCCTCCGGGCACACACGCCGAGGTGCCCCTGGGCATTGCGGGGTTTGGTTTGCTAACTCTGCCCACCCCACCGCAAAGCCCAAGGGTTAAATCACTGAGTCAACGCAACAGAAGACACGGAGCATTTTGTTTATGTAAGAGTCAGATTTGCTGTTAGGCAGAAGGCGTGGAGAGAATCTGCTTCGCTCGTTTTTAAACGCTGCGTTGTGTGAATTTAATGTGCAGAAAAGGTGCCAGACTAACAACCCTGCAGAACAAAACTGCCTGGTTAGCAAGCAGCTAGCTCAGCTCCCAGAGCAGCTTTTCTCTGCAAAGAGGCACCGCAGCAGCAACGCCCGGCCCCGGGCAGGCTGGGGGGAGAGCTCCCCGGGGCCGGCAGAGCTCGCCCGGGGCCGGCAGCTC